>NW_022158129.1:0-25897 GCF_003316985.1 Fusarium coffeatum
TTTTTTTTTTTTTTTTTCCTGCTTCAAATTGCAGTTTCATTTCCTTCTCACACTTTAGTACGAGAAATCATTGATGATTGATGTGTTTCAGGTCATTCTGATATCACTAAGTAGCATAATGAGTAGAGGCTATGGTTGGATCCATCATGAACATCCATCACATCCCCCTCCGGGGCAATGCTCTCCGAGTGCAATTCGTGAGGCTAATTTGGAACAAAGTCAAGAGGACAACTTTCCTTTCTCGTCGGTTATTCACATTGGGTCGTCATTTATCCGGATTGGTGAATGTCTGTCAATTAATCCATGGACGCTTTGGTGTACAAGTTACCCTACACCGGTTACACTGCCATATACTAAAGTTGCTACCTTAGGTCTTAAGGTCGTCCACTGCTTTTGGTAGTAGCTCAATTACACCTGGTAGTCGATGGGGACAGTTCTGTAATTCCTACTTATTTAGGTATACAACCTTAACATCAGCTAGTATCATTACTTGGTTCTAGTACTGCTATGCAGTCGGAGAGTTCAAGCATGAGGCAATGGAATGGGCTGATTTACAAGACCCACCTTTTCTCATTGTTAGCGACAACATGATCCGATCGGCTTCACCGAGGCCACCTCGATTAAGTGTGTAGATTCCCGTCTCGGAGGGACGGCACCGTTGGACTAGAGTGGCTGACTACAACGGGAATCCAGATCTCTCGCCCTTCTAGAACAATGTAGGGACTTGCAGGTGCATGCATCTACGGATCACTGTTCTCCCAGCCAGCAGATAGATGTTCTATCCGACTGCAGCGCCATCACATCACCTGAGTAATTTACTTCTGCTTCTGTTTATAACACCGAGAAAGAGCCTCATCACGCTATGGTCTACGGTATCCACAAGCGGCCCGGCCCTATGAACCCTTAACTGAAGCCATTCAGAGCTTGAATGCAGGGACAGGCCATCATGAACAAAGTCAACATTGGCAGATGAGGCTCTGCCGTTCCGATAGCCACAGCTACAAGGTGCACTTGCCACAGGGTGTGTGTTGTACAATAGTGATACACCCATAGCCCCGGGTATCTGACCGAGGGGCCTATATCATATCATATCATGATCTGATCTGATCTGACCTGACGATAATGTCGATTGCGGCTGTTTCTCGGTCTAAACAATTAGACTGCGATCGATACGCGGACTCCCTCTTCCGCTGCCATCATCATACATTGCCCTATAATCTTTGAAGAACCCCCACGGGTGATATGACGCTTGACAGCTGCGACTATCTCATGCGAGATACACATCGTAAACGTCAAAGGTTCGTGGCCTTTAACTGATGGTGTGTAGTCAGGTCCAGGGACTGGTAGCGATGATCTGATGTGAGAGCAACAGTTGGTCTTGCGGTGAGTGTGGGTGTCTTGATTTAACCGGCAGTGTCATGACTGAGGGGTTTCATTAAGGGTCTTGTAGGTATTGGGCTTTGCTGATTCTGTTTGAGCAGTTGTTTGTTCCTTTGAATCCAGGGTCACAGTGGGATGTTTACTATGATGTATGAATACAGATACTAGGCTTACATGAGCGAGTGATTGCCAATGTAAGTACCTCAGTAATTGCTAAGAGAATATATATTTGAGTAGTACAATGATGTAAATGCATGGCATAAAAGAGAACTGGACCGAGTAAGAAATATAAGCACAAGCAGCATGGACAGCCGTTTAATCTGTCTCCTATTCATCAAAACCTCGCCTCAACCTTGTTCTCAACATCTTGCAAAGCCCACTCACTTCTCGCCTTCCTACTCCTCACCATGTCCACATGCTCCTGCGTAAAGCCCTTAGCCACAACCGCAGGATTGTATCCGAGTTTGTTTCTATGTCCCACCATGGTCGAGTTTACGGCGGGCGCAGTGCCTCCATCAGCTCTCTTGTACACAGTGACCACGGCTGCTCCTCCAAGACCTAGATTGTGCTGAAGACAATATCGAGTATTGGGCGCTGCGCGATTGTTGGCCCAGCCTCGAAGATGCCAGACCAGCTCAGCGCACTGCGCAATGCCTGTTGCACCCAGGGGATGACCCTTGGAGATGAGACCGCCCGAGGGGTTGATGATGTATTTCCCTCCGTATGTAATGTCGCCTTTACGGACGAGTTCATGGGCTTTACCCTTATCGCAAAGACCCAGAGCATCGATGGTGATCATCTCATTCGCACTGAAGCAATCGTGTACTTCGACGACCTGAACATCACGGGGAGAAATCCCAGCTTGCTTGGTTGCTTCCTGCATGGCCCGCTGCGTCATTTCGTAGCCCATAAGGTCAATGGAGCTACGGGAGAAGAGACTGGGAGCATCTGTGGCGAGGTGCTGGCCTGCAATCTCAACCGCTTGTTCGCGAAGGTGAGGACGAGCGTTGAGGAAGGCTTCTGAAACGATGACGGCTGCCGCGCCTCCATCTGAAGTTGGACAGCATTGAAGTTTGGTCAAGGGCTCGTGAATCATTGGAGACTCAAGGATTTGCTCTTTAGTGTAGACTTGTTGGAACTGAGAGTAGGGGTTGTTTGGTGAGTGCGCGTGATTGACGCGAGCGATCTCTGCAAAGTCCTCGGCCTTGGCTCCGTACCTATCAAGGTCAGTCAGTATGCGTCTCTTATGCTTCATGGCTTGGCTGGTACTGACTTCTCCATATACTCTCTTCCAGCATTGCCAAACATCTGAGCGGCGCCAGGAGAGTTGGTGATGCCTCTTGTATCAGCCATCATTTTGACAGTCGTCCCAGTTGGACTCTCCCTATCCTTGAAGAAACTCTGCAAGCTGCCCGGCATCATCTTCTCAAACCCCACCACCATAACACACTCTGCAGCTCCATGTTCAACCAAGGTCCTGGCCATGTTGAGGCCAGTGCTTCCAGTAGAGCAATTGTTGTTGACATTGTAGATGGGGATCTGGGTCATGCCGAACTGGTAAAAGACGCGCTGGCCGCAGGTGCTGTCGCCGTAACAGTAGCACGCGATGCCCTGATCTACATCGTCGTAGTTGATCTGAGCATCGAGAAGGGCCTTGACACCAGCTTCGAAGCCCAGTTCTGTATAGTCGACTTTGCCACGGGGTTTGATGAATCTGGTCATGCCTACGCCTAGCACATAGACGGGTGACTTTTTGTTGTTCGACATCTCTGATATTATTTCTGTGCCCAGGCGATAATAATTTGTGAGCTGTTTAAGTGTTGAGAAGAGTTGAGATTTAGATGTAGTCTGTGTATAATGATTTACATATACAGTATCCGTACATTCCCTTGAAACGTTCCCCAGGATCGACGACTACCTAGACTAGACTAAAACCTACCCCGGCTTTCATCCCAATCAGGTAAACAACTCGGTCCAAGCCCAAACTCTCATCAAATGAGATCAATTCTCTTGTTGCATCTGCTACCATTACCCTGGGCTGGGCTCTAAAGAACAGCCATGGTGCGGGGTGAACCGAGATACCGAGGCTCAATCGATTTCTTGTGAAATGCAACCGAAAACAACATATACGAAGAAACATGTCAAGATGGATTCGTCAATAGTCAGCAGCAGTGTAATGATTCGCTAACCAAGTTAACAATTACTGTACTCATCAATGCTATACCGGCCGAGTGCCGGGGCCGAGATCCAGTCGGCCGAATAATTACAACAATATGTTTGTTGTCTAGGTACGATAAATAGAATAGAAGTATAAACATCACCTTCTCTCATGGCCGAGCAGAAATACCATCTCATAGACTCCAAGTGTTAGTCTCCAAAATCTCATAGATACCCCCTTGAACAATAACTTATACCACCATAACTGGGTTCACAATGCATATTCTTCTCCTCAGCACGTCACACCACAACAGCTCTTTGATTGTCCAATCCGCGCTATCAAGAAGCTATACTGTCACAATGCTTCTTCCTCTTGGTTCTTACGTCCCAAACATCGCCAATGTTACTCTCGTCACTGGGTCGCCGACATGTCAGCACCATCTCGAAGCAGCGCTTCAGACACCAAAATCACCCCAAGCTATCATCATAGCTTTCGATGATGCCAGCATCTGGGATTCGGTCACCAGAGCTCTTGTAAATGCTATCAAAGCTGTGCATCTACGTACTAGAACCGAATGCAAGGCTCCGTGCTCGATTATGTCTCTGCCTCTTCGCCTTGTATTCACTCACAGCAGTGTCAAACAAATGAGGCGAGACTACTTCAACAAGGCCGACACAATTGTGCAGGAGAGTACCTTACCCTTTGTCTTGGTTCAATGCCAACCTCGTCAGGATACCACCAACAGCATACGTGCTTCTCCATGTGATGGACGGGGTCTTGCTTGGATGGCTGCCGTCAAGAGAGCCAATATGGCCAAGACACCAAGTCTAACAGACACCAGCCTGTCATTAGAAGTGACCGTTTCAGAAACACAGTAACCAATCAATTCAATCAATGTAGAGTAGATCCTAATTGGTATTCCAATCCATTTACCCCTTCCCGTCTACAACTCGTACAGAGCCCGTCTATCGATATCATTCAACAAAGCCCCCTCCCTGTCTCTCATATACTCTCAAACGATTCTTTCCAACTGTTGTGTACAACGGATAAGCATACAAAAAGCTTACAACTCACTCATCTAACCTGAATGCGCCTCGCAAGGCCACGTATGACCAGCAGTATCAAGGCACCATAAATAGAATGTCCCATATGTTGGGAAAACAACCAACGCCCGCTGAACTTTCCAGATCCTGCATAATGCCACCCAACAACCCTTGGTTGCCGTCAACGTAGCTAACCCTTCTACAAAAACGCAACAATCAATTTCCGTCCATGCCTTGGGGCAAACAGCAGAAAGGGACCATGCCGAGAAGTAACAGATAACAAACTGCCCCCTCCAATATCTCCTCGATCAAGATATATAGCTTTGAAATCATCACTCCCATCCTTCCCACAACATCCAATTGTCAAAGTCGTTGAGGGCTGCCGGTACCCCGATCGAGTTTCGTTGATACATGAACGGCACATGATGTCTGTATGCATCCCCTTGGTACCCATCGACAACGCCACCAGGGCCCATGGGAACGCTGTCAAGACCCATGTTGGTAGCCCTGGAGCAGCGATCGAGTATAATACGGAGACTTTGCACAACCTCTTCTGTTTTGACCTCGGGCCTGGAAACACAATCCAGAACGACTGCCAGACACACCACATCTTTGGTGTCTCGGCCACTAATATTGCGAACCAGAAGGTCTAGTGTCTTCTCCACCGTACTGATGAGTCGAGAAGGAGACCAGAGCACGAGATTCTCCGGGTTGTAGATCGGGAAGTCGTCAGAGGAATCAGGAGACATGCGCAAAGCCTGCGAGCCAAGCCCTGAGCTATCGGAAGCCGGACGCACAGCTGACCGGATGTAAAAGCACACACTCAATGCAGCTTGGATGATATCCTTCTTCAACACCTGATGGTACATTTCGGCAATGTCTTGGAAGTGCGCGAGCATAGGATCTAGTTCATCCAAATATTTCATGATCACCATCGAGGACCTAAGATAAGCCCGAGAAATTTGTCCTGGGGCGTCAGAAGCTCCTATAGCGAACGGTCGATAGAGTGCTAGCAACGGGCGTCGCACGTGCATGTCGAGGATGACTCGCGATCTCCATTGCTTACTCTTTTGTGAGTCACTCAATATGCCTTGCCTAGGAAAGATGTAGTTGATGTCGTCTAGGAAGCGCTCGAGTTTGGCCCCAACATCCAAGATTTCTTGATAATCTCGAATTGTGTCAATTCGGTTCAGCATGTGTGCCACCTTCATCCGGACCCCGAGCGTCATGGCTGCATAGACTTGCATCTGGTTGTCGGTAACCACATCGATGGGCTTTGATGGTGGTAGCTCCTTCATATCTGGGTAGAGCTCATTATCGTCGAGGTTACGGGGCGGGCGGCAAGTGAAATCCCCTTCCCGGACCAGACAAGGCAAGTTGCTGGCGAGAGAGATATGGAGATCCATGTCAAGAATAGTAAACCATAATCGGCGGCGCATCTCGCCCAGGTATATGGGAACCCGCGGTTCAAATTCGGAGGGATCACGATGAAGACCCATCGTCATGGCCATGCGCACGATAGACCCGAGTGATGTCCACGAATCCTGTATCCGGGGTGTAATCATTCGCTGCGCATGTACCAAGAGGACCTCGACCTGGAGTACCGCGAAATCCACCAACTGCTTTCCCCTCAGGCTGTCCAGCCACGTTCGTACCAGGGCGCATGCTGTTGGAATATGCACGCCTTCAGACCGCTCGTTGCCAAGCCCTTTTGATTTTGTTTCGAATCGAGATGCGATAGAGCAAAGTGAGAGCAGCTGGGGAAGGAAATACTCTGATTGTATCTTGCCTTCCCAGAAGAGGTTGTACTGCTCGGTAAACATTGGCAAATGAACGATTCTGTAGATCGTTTCAGAAGTGTCGACGTATGAGGCGATCAGCCTGTCGCATACTGCCTTCTTTGGTAGAATGTCTGTCATTCGCTTCTGCACGGGCATCATTGAATCGACAAAGACAGTGATTGGCGACAATGATTTGCGATATTCATCGATAAGAGCTTTGTGAAATCGCTTGAACGTTAGCAACACCTCACGAACCGCACTGTTGTTGGAGTTGTTGGCCATGAATTCTTTAGCTTCGTCGAACTGCTATTATTAGTAATTGTGCAAATCAAACGGTATAAGAGAGCATTACCAGGTTAAGCAGCACACGAGGACTGTTTTGACCATGATATCGTGTTCGCAAAGCTCCTTGTTTGACAGTCAACCCTCGTATCGTGTCAGAAGACGCGGCGATGAGTCTTCCCCCACTGCCCTCCGATACAGCAGGGCTTCTGGCCATGAGTTGTCTTTCGAGTCTTTCCATGCGCATTGACAACTCTTCTAACGATGGCGCACTTGTGACATCTCCATTTCGAATAGGGCCGTATGTCGACTCGTTATTGAGCAGAGGGGTAGCCGAGCTGAATATGTTGGTATTGCAATTCCGTTTAGCTGGCCGGGCCGGTTCTGGCATCTCGCTATCGGAACCTTCTGACAGATTTGCAGAATCATGGTCGACAGCGTACTTGCAAGTTCGATTTGATTTTTGGCATTGAGAGCATGGACAAAGGCGATCGCATCGGAGTTTACGCTTTCGACACTCGGTACATGATTTGACTGGCCTCGGCCTCTTGACACTCCGTTGTTGTTGCTGCTGTTGGTGGGTAAGCGCAAGGCTCTGCTGCGAAGGTGTTTGTTGCAAATGGTGAGGTGGTGTTTGCTGCTGCGACAGAGGTGTGTCGTAGGATGTAGAGGTCAAGATGGACTGGGGAGGAGCCGCAGCAGGGGCGCTACCCGCATCGTGGTTAGTTGAGTGCGCTGTAGTCATCTCGGGCATGCCTGCGACCAGGCGACAGAATGCCGGAGAACTGTTTGGCGGTTCAATAAAGCTCGGTGCGACAAGATATCGAGTGAAGTGAGCGGGTGGGTCGACGCAAGTACAAGAAGGTATGATAAACAACCAACGAGCGAGTTTCGAGGACAATGCGCTGACCAGCTCCGGAGATGTTGAGTTCAGTTGCAGGTGGGATGTGGTGGTATTCAGGTTCAGGAAGCCGACGACAGCCTCGGCTTGGATAGGTAGACAATGGTAGGTCGCAAGCGCACCGAACTCGCAACGAACATGGCGGAGAATGCAGGTTGAAGGACTGACAAAGTCGAGGAGGAGGCAAAGCCGGAAAATAATTGGTTAAGGCAAACCTGACACGAATAAGTTAGAGAGGCACCACCAGGCACGCGGATTCGGACGGGAAACGGGGCACAAAGGCACGGGACACGGGAAACGGCCAGGGCCACACCGGTAGACGTACAGTAGCGAGTAGCTAGAGCTGGACCTTTGACTGGAGATAGAATGGGATGGGATGGGATGGGGGCGCCTTGAACTTGCTAGGCCAGGGTCGTAGAGCTTTACCTTGTTCGACGCCGTGGAGCTAGACTACACAGAGTGAGTGAGGGAGAGAGACAGATTAGTGTAGACCCAGGCTCAGGTTTAGGCTCAGGCTTAGGCCTGTCTGCTCTGCTCTGCTCTGCCAGTTTTGCTCTGTTCCCCCTCTGCTCTTTTTTTTCCCTCTCTCCCTCCTCCTCCTGGCTGTTCCGTCGGGTCTGATTCAGCCACCCCAGACACGCGCACGCGCGAGTCGGGCGATCCTGCACCTGCGAGCCTGCAGATGCGAAGTAGGCTAGTGGACCCGTTGCGTTGGGCTGGGTTGAACTGGGCTGGACCCTCTCTACCTATAGTACCATGCAAAGAGTGAGTGCTTTGCTGGAAGATATCGATCGTTCCTCTGTGAACAGGATGCTGGGCTCAGAATGCTGATTGGTCGTAAAGTATCGTGCGATAATTACAGTCAAGGTGTTTTTAAGTATGTAGTGCACTGTATATTCATCGCCAATCTCCCATCCATGGAGGTCTATCAATAATTGACCTCGATTAGTACCTAGTACCCAGCCCGTCGTCGGGTCCATCCATCTCTTCAATTCAGGTAGGCAATAGTGCTGTGCTGTGCTGCAGAGGCCAGGAGGCGCTGGAATCGCCGTCTGGAGCTGGAAAGAATTTAGCTTGGCGGGGGGTCGGTCTGATCGACCGATGGAGACTGTTCAGTGGAACCTCGCCTGTAGATACAGTACAGTACTGTACGTACTGCTCCATGGGCCAAACTAAGTTGTGAACCAGAACCTGGCTAGAACGTCAGAATGGATCCGTCTTTTGATATCTACCGCCGATCGTTTTATGATTGATCCTGCGCATTCCGTTGTGTGTGTAACCAACTGTACAGTACAGTACTGTGATTATGCAGGCTGGATTGTAGGTGATAGGATATGCGAGATGCATCTGATATTGTGCACAGGGGCTATGGATAGGTATACAATGTACAGAATAGCAGACTAGGAGATCATCTGCCAAGAATACCTAGGTACTTCTAAAGGGAATTGCAATCCAATACCAGCTCTACCACAGAAGGCAGGTACGGAAAAAAAAAAAAAGCGATTACCATAGTGCAATGCCTCGGGCTTGCTTGGCTCCGGACTAAACGTTAAACGACATGTCCGTAATGGTCACCTTCCTTTCCACTTCGGAGCCGAAATCTGGGTCTAGACTCTAGACAATCAGCACAGGAGGTCTCGATCGCTCTTGGGCATGAATCGCACGTGATGTAGAAGCAATGGTGATCTTCAAGACAAGTCCGATCTCGAATTCATTCGTCGATAGGTAGGTATCTACTGTATCAACAACTTGAACAGCGCTGATTCATGCTCATCATCTTCCCCCTCTACCCGTCATTGATCGACAGCCTCGAACGGCCCAATTCATATGCTTATGTTACAGTACTGTCCTCAATCAATCGCTGTTGGCGCTGTAAATGTCACCTCCCAGAGGCCTCAATATCGAGTGCTTGGCCACATGGCTCGTGCTAAACCAGAACACCCATCCCATTCCACAGAGGTTTTTTCTTTCAATCCGAGAAAAACCGAAAAAAAAGTACAGTACGCAGCGGCTCACTAGACTATGGTGGAAGAGATTTCGATGGAGATCTGCACGTTAGTAGGGGAAACATGTCGATCGCGACACCTAACCTACTGTAGTGTGCAGCACAAGCACAAGCACAAGCTTGCAGCATGTCTTGGCTTGCTGTCATCGGGATCATGACGGATTCAGAGATAATCCTTTCGGCCGACCCGTCTTCTCCATCTAATCCCCAGTCTCCTCCGCACACAAAGCCGTGCTCTTCGCAAGCATTTCCATCCAATCCCCGGCATTGGCCATTAGGCGTACAGTACTCTGGACAATGTAACAATCTACAATATGCACCCAGCGCCCTGAATTATTTTTCATTCGCAAATCATACGGGCAAGGGTTTTGTTGGGGTCCCATCTGCCTTTGATCTTGCGGTTCTCATCCTAGAACGAACCAAGAATATACTCAAACTGCATTTGGCAACGGATGAATGGTCTTTCCGTCGATTGCCGTTCTTTACTTTGCTCCCCCATGGGCCATTGGTATCAAGATGGAAAGTGGTCTAATTGACCTGTATATGAGGCTAGAACCTTTCTCCACCACGTTTCATCCTGGTAGGCGTCCCCAGACCGAATACCTCAATAATTCATAGGTACCTAGGTACGGATCCATTAGTTTACCTAGACCCATGCGCACCATGGTACCATAGCATAGCCTAGAGCACACTTTGCCCTGTGGTACCATTTGCTCCGTACCATGCCATCCATGATCCAATGCATGGCTTGACCCATACGCCGCCGTATGCGCCTGGATAACCGCCTTAGACAGTTGCAGTCGGCCGACTATATGCTCCGTGCTTTATTTGAATTGTCGGTTTTCTCGGCTCCGAGATAAAACCTCTGATGAAGTTCGTTCATCCGTTGCTTGGTTCATCATCAGATCTAGCCAGCACATCGCTGGTTATGTAACTGTATGTAACGGGGCTCTCTCGAGATGAGTGTCCTGCGATTGCCTTGTCACAAATATAACTTAGTATTATGTGGTATGGTTGGAATGCTTATTCACCGCATGACAAGGCGAGCTGCTGCCTCTATCCGTCAGCGACATCCTACCTAGACAGGGCTGAATATGCCACTGGATAATCCGGAGTGTTCTTACGGATATGACCAGATCATATAATCGCACAGAAGTCTACGGATAAGGCCTCTTCATCCCTCTCTGCTCTGCACAATACGCGTGGCCCCTGTCTCTTAATCAGGATACAATTATAAGTACGGATATAGAGTACAACTACGGATACGTACAAACAAGAAATTTCAGCTACCGTTTGATGGAAGGATTGGACTTCTTATTGCACCCCCGGCCTGACATAGGTAGTCTGGGTTGTCTCTAGCATACCTCGTTATACCGCAGCCCGGCTTTGCGATTGGCCATTGCGTAACTTATCATTACCTTCTACCGCCCTTTCTAGAACCCTTCATCTCCGGTACCGCACTAACAACTTAAATTAATTGACCTCAAAAAGTTATCACACTGAATGCAAGGTAATTTACGGTAACTGATTCATAAGTACGGGACTTGACCACCTGGTCGTTCCTAGTCATGATTATCTAGGTAGGTACCTACCTATTCCAGCTCCTCGGGCTGGTTCCTTTGAAAAGCCCTGATCTTCTAGCGGGAATAAGCGATCGCTTAAGCCAAGAGGATCTAATAAACGGATGGGGTTCTAAGAGGGGCACGACAATGACATGAGCAATTGTCATCAATTAATATGGGCCCTAGGAAAGTAGGTACTTAGGTATCGAGCCCGAACTCGTGTCCATTGTGAATCCCTATACTGCGGATACAGCAATGCTCTAAAGAAAACTCTACTATCCGTACAGTGATATAGTTGAAACAATCGTCGTTATCATCTCCATCATCATCAAGTCCTGGTAATTATTCATGCTGGCAGTTGATTTCAGTGATCCTCCGGCCAAGCCCCTGGAACACCGTCAGTGTCAGTGTCAGGCCCAGCCCTAGTGTCAGTGTCTCTGTCCTGATCAGCATCAGCCTCGTCTGGCCTCTCACCAGTCGGCCCGGTTTGAACGCCAAGCAACTGCATCAGAATCCCTAGGACGCCGCCGTCACTACCATTCCGGGCAGCCGCTAGGTCCCGTTCCAGTTCCTCGTCATCTAACTGCGCCAGGAGCGCTGCCTCGTCGTCGCTGCCGGCCTCACCATCTGCCGCACCGTTTGCGGGAGCCGCAGCAGCAGCACGCCTTGCGAAAATGTTGCGCAATCGCTCTTCGATCTCATTTGTAGGTCTTTGCTGACCATGTTGTCTGTCTTCCCAAGGTAATCGCGTGCCATGTCCCGAGAAGATATTCTCCTCCTCGGGTGGTGGCAGCGGGTCAAATTCGTAGTTTGGCTGCACATCTAGATACTCCCGCGGAGCCAATGCGATAAGTGACGTCTGGCCTTCGAGGAACGTGAGTCTGGTGACTCCATGGTCAGGCGGAGAGTCGTCGCTGGGCAAAACGCTTGTGTCGACCTTCTCGAGCTTTTTCGCCACGTTTTCAAGCAGCGTGGTAGCTTGTGCGTTATTCCAAAGATCCTTAGCTTGGTGTATATAAAGCTTGACCCAAAAGGACCGCGCGTTTGAATCGGCGCTGATACCCCAGATTGATGGTGGTGTGTCGAGGTTTAGCTCCTGGAATAGTCCACAGTACAGCCAGGGGACTCGTCTCATACCCTTCTCCAACTCCTCAGTTGCGCGAGCAGTATCGCCTAGTTGTAGGTGGGCCAACACCAATGACTGTCGTAAGTAGACCGTATCCCGATTATCGCTTGTCTTTTCAAGCTCATCCACAAAGTCTATCAGCCAGCGACCCTCTCGGGCACGAATAGCCAAGAAATGAATAAAGTGTCGCATGCCATAAGGATCATTGTGATCCAAAGAATAGAGGAGTTTGGCCCATTCCAACGCGGTACGATACGTGCCCTTTCTGACAAGACTTTTGAGATAGTGATATCCTGCGAGCCAAAACTGTCTGTTTTCAGGTCTACGGAAATCGAGGCGCGCCCTACCATGTTCAATATTCTGACGGAAGGCATTGGTTGTGACTCGACCAAAAGTAAAAAGGGCTCTTTCGCAAAGTTCAGCTGCAAGAGCCATGTTCTGGTCCTGCTTGGCCACGCTGCTAACCTGCAGGAGCGTGGAAACATGGTATGGAAACTCTTTCAGAAGATGAACCATGCGCATAGGGTCTCCGATCTGCACACAGCTAAAGAAGAATGCCTGTGTCGCATCGTAGTTTTTGTCGTGAAAATAAGCGTATTCTGTCCAAGAACCGTCGTCCGCCTTTTTAATCTCCTTCATTGTAAGCCCACCTGCGCTCTGCTTCGGCCAGTGCTCACGCCCCTGGATGAAGACATTTCTGCGCAATGATATCTCTGGTAGCTTGGGCTGCCCAGGTGGGCCGCGCAGGAACGTCTCGATATCGACTTCCCGGGGTCCGTTTCCTCTAAACCGACGGCTGCGTTCTTGCTCTTCCTCTGCCTCGGCTGACTGGATAATGTCACTACCAAATAGATTCTTCATCTCGTTGGCGACCTTGAGGTGATATGGGTTGATGGAAAGAAGTTCATTAATTCGACGAGTCTGAACTGTCGAGTCGCCCCCGGTGGGTTGGCCTCCAGACCTAGATGTTGTGATATTGAGTTCTTTGATCGCTTTGTCAATCTCATCCTCGTCCTCGTCCTCCTGTGGCGGGGGTGTCTTGGTCTTTGCCGCCTTCTTCTTCTTCTTTTTATTCTTCTTGCCCTTTCCTGTTGGGACGGGCTGCTTGGCTTCATTTACGTCCTCCTCAGGCTGTCGCTTATCTTCTTCTTCGTCATCGTCTTCGTCTTGGGCCTCATCTTCATCATCGCCACCCAGAGCTGCGAAAAGACTCACGCGGGGCTTGGGCGCAACTGGCACCTGATCATCTTCGCTTTCTTCCGAGTCCTTCTCGACGATATTCTGCACCTCTTCTAGCTCGCGTTGCTTCTGCAGCTTGCGAAGCTGTCGGCTCGACATGATGGAGGCTCGTGGCGTCAATGGATTTGAACAATCGTGTAGGGTGGGTGAGGGGCAGAGTACTAGAGTGCTGGATGGATTGAGTATCGGCGGACAGTCAAAGGAGTGACGCGGGATTTAAAGATTGAGATGGATTGTGCGAGACAGATATATGAATGTTCGTACACTCTTTTGAAGACTGCTCAGACTGAGTCCGTCAAGAAAGTGCACTGGCGCTGCTACGATGGATTTTATGCGTCATGCCGCCAGAAATGATGACGCTAGTGGGGCAGCTTGTGAACTCTTCCTAAAGGTGGGCTGTGGGAAAAAGTACAACCGTGCTTGCTCTCCACTGCACCATGTTTGTCACATCTTAAAAGTCATTGCCTAGGTATTCGTTGGATCACCAGATTCATGTCAATGACTAATTATGCACTGGACAATCTAACGAATTGAAGATCGCCATTCAATGCGTAAAAAAATCAATGGAAGAATATTTTAGGATCTCAGGTACTGCAAAACCCAGAGCGAACGAGATCTATAGGGACACCGGGTCTCAAAAATGTCAACATTCACGACGTGGAACAAAATAGTGTGGGCTTGGGTTTGTATATTGGTAAAAGGGACGAATATTGTGACCCTAGTCCGTCAAGCTCTGTCGTTTCTTATTGTTTTTGCGTCATAAAGCTGTCGTGGGCCTCATCAACTAGGTCCCTAGTCTCCGTAACCGCCAGCGCCAGGCCATACCGGGCCATCCTTCGTGATTTTAAATTCTGCAATTCAAAAAGGACAAAAGCAACTCCTTTTGTAGCTTGCTATGCGAAGCACGCTTCCAATACCACCCGCTTTCAATTCAATCCTAACTCCGGGCCTCTTTCTTCGAGGCCGATCCTCCGTTCATGGTATCCGTCAACCCAAGAACGGCATGAGACACCATGTTCCGCCCGTGTGGGACGGTAGAAATGCAATCGTTTCAAAAACTGAAAAACTGATATATGATACAAGCAAGTGAGAAACCGCTTAAAGCCACGACCTCTGCTTGGTTCGTGATGATCGTCCGCGTAGAAAAAAGAACACAGCTAAGACGTGTCTAGATTCGTATTATGTTTGCCGACAGCACTGGATATGTTCGATTATTGTTGGGCAGGCGCATTTTGGTACTGAGGGCGATTTCCACCTCGTCCGCCACGACCATAGCCACGACCACCACGGCCTCGACCACGACCGCGACCACGGTAGTTACGGTAACCGCCGTCAACACTCCCTTGCCCAAATGTCTCCATATTCTTGCGCTGCTCCTCGCCTCTCCATTCGCGACCGCCAGGCTTCTGACCTCCATTCTCAGCTCGCTCCCTGGATTCGCTGGAGATGTTGTCAAAGAATGACCTCGTCTTGTTGTAGGCAACAGGAACGTCTTCACCAGTGGTCGCGACCTCAGGATGCTCAGTGACAGCAGGGTTTTCGGGTGCCTCCAACGGAGATCCAGCAATGGCCTCCTTGACTGCATCTTGCTTGTTGAATTTGGCATTGGACTGGGCGAAGTCGAAGTCGGACTCAGGGACAACAACCTTGGTGGCAGCAGCTGGACGTCCACCGCGGCCTCGGCCTCGACCAGCCGGCCCGCCCCGAACGGCATTAACTCGCATTTCATTCACCTTGTTGGTCAGGTTGTCCATGGCGTTGCCGCTATTGTTACCCAGTTGGGCCATGGCGACGGCGACGGCGGCTCGGGCAGCACTGGTGGCATCCTGAACATTGGTCGGAGCAACAGCAACCGGTGCCTTACCAGCAGCATCTCCTCCGACACCTGGTAGGGAAAATGGCTTGGCAGTGGATCCGGTCAGAGGGATTACGGGGTTAACCCTATGGTTTCTGGGTCCAGTAGGTGTGGCTTTGTTGATTTCTTCGGCCTTTGCTTGTCCGTTGGCTGTCAGACTAGCGGCGGTTTGCTTAACCTCTTCGACTGATGGTTTCGAATCGATAGGGGGTGTTGGGGCATGTGAAGGTTGTCGCACACCTTGGGCAAGTGACTTAGGCTCTGTAGGGGGTGCCTGTCCGGTAGGAGTAGCGGCCTTGGGCCGATCCGCGCCAGGGCCAATGGGAGCCGGCTTTGCATCTCGAGAGGGACCAGAGCTAGGAGTTGCTCGTTGGTTGGCAGGAACCTCAGCGGGTGCATTGGGACCGGGAACCCCAGGACCACCAGGGCCTGGAGGGAAAGGGTAGTTGGCCCATGGTCCAGGGCCACCGGGAGGGTTCGGTCCACCAGGACCACCTGGGAAACCTTGGCCAGGAGGAAACCAGCCAGGAGGAGGGGGATAAGGCATGTTTCCGAAATTGGGACCTGGACCTGGACCTGGGCCAGGTCCAGGAGCACCACCGCGACCCCAGTTACCAGGTGGTGGACCTCCGTAGAAGTTATTAGGTGGGTAGGGACCTTGACCGAATGCACCAGGACCTGGTGGAGCATTGGGGTTAGGTCCTTGGGCACCAGGACGCGCAGCCTTTTGAATATTGTTAGCTCATATGCACTCGACAAGAATAGCAACAACATGACAGCAAGGTTTCCCAATCAGAAGGAAGGCAACGGAAATCTCGACATTATTTTTTGCGCTTTCCGACAATGACAATGTTTTACATCCGAAATATTTCATCATATGGGAGAAGAAGATAATAAACAGCAACGCGGTATGAGGGAGTGACTTACGCCAACGATGGCTGGATCATCAGGCACAGCTGGAGGCTTATTCTCCTTGATATTGGGATGGTCCTCAATCCGCAAGTCTTTTACGTCGCTGCCGCGGAACACGATGTACTCGTAGACTTGATCGGAGGGAGCGATCTCTTCTTCGGGTCGGCCCTTGCGACCCTCGGTACCGAATGACCTCACATTTTCAAGTGATACTGTCGACTCGTCCGAGTTGATTTCATGAAGCGTACCAACGTAGCTAGGGATGGGTCAGAAACGTCAATCGACGCGTTTGAATTCAACAACGTACCGAATGTCGCTTTTGGAAATAAGGGAGATGCGAGACCTGTGGCTGCGTAAGCGGGCGTAGACAGGCGTCAATGACCACGTCCAGCATACCCGAGAAATTCAGACATCGCCGATGTGAAAGGCCACGTTCAGCACGTGGTAAGCTTGTGGGAGAAAAACGCTTGAAATACAAATACAGTAACAGCAAGATGCAATAGAAGCGATGAACGCGGGAAAGAAGAAGATAGAGCTTGGTCGTGAGAGAAGGAGGAGTGTGAAGGTGGAAGGAGGGGGAAGGAAGGTGGTTGGTTGTGTGGAGGAAGGTAGAGTTTTGTGAGAGATGAGGAATGAAAAGAGGCTGGAGGTTTCTCGAAGCCCTGCTAGTAGTGTGCGGTTGAACCTCGGGTGCTTCTCGGCGATAATGTTGTTACGTAGCTCCGACCAACCTAAGGAGCTTCAACCCACTAAGCTGCTATCGACGAGAGCTACAATGCCATTGTGAGATCCATGAAAGTCTTCTGCATTTTACCTGCTAAGGTAAATACTTACTTATCGAGGTAGTACCTGGATTACCATTTCGGAAGTACAGCCATCTTCTTTTCATGTCGTTCAATCAGACCCATCTGTGTGTCAAGTTGATTTACGGAGAAAGCTTCCAACAGAACAGTCGCTTCTATTAGGATAGGTAATCACATTTATACAATGAAGCAGCATCGAGATAACTTGATTCACAAAACAGTCAGACATTTGTTATAGTCCCAGAATATGTATATACTGTAAGACAAAACCCGTCTACATTTACAAATCATTAAACCTGCTAAACTCCTTGGTGGAACGAAAGTACGCGTAAGGCCCATTATCAGAGTGACTGCCAAAAACTCCAATTGTAAAATCCATCCCTTATCGGAACTTGCTGAAAATGACAGCAACAATAAGAATAACCAAAACAGTGATGATGGAAATAGTTATTATCCGATTTGTAGCCATCCTGTAAGATCAAAGTCAGTTTTCTGCGATTGCCATGACGTCTATGTGGGCCACTTTACCTACGCGCCATGCCCCTGAGCGTTTTCACGCTCCTGTCCACATAGCCTTCACTTTCGAGCATTATGCCGCGAGTATGCTCGATCGTCTCTCGCTGCCTGCCAAGGTTTGCGAGGGTATCCGCTCCAATCGCTTCGGTCTCGTGGGCAAGAGCCTGACTGTTCTTCAGTCGCTGTGTGCTTCTATCAAGACGGTCCGTGCCGGAGAGCAACTGTTGTCGTTGTTCCATATTGATGTCTGATGAACCAGCGGGGTCATCCGTGTATCGCGATCCAAAAAGTGCCGAACGGTCGGAGGACAGAGTAATCAATTTGCGACGAGCGGCGTCTGTGTCTGATTCGTAGTTTCGGAAGCGCTGGTTGACCTTGGTGCGAGAGCTGGTCGGAATGTTCTGCTTCTCCAAGCGCATTGCGCTGAGCTAAATAGACAAAATATCAGGAACCTGTTGCCTGGTGGCTGTATTTGCCTCCCGCGTAGACCTACCTGTTCGTCGAGCTCCTCAAGCGCCCGCTCGGCTTGGCTGATGGCAGCCTTTCGAGGTTCGCCAGCCAGTTCAGGAATCTGGTCAAGCTTCTGGTTTAGGTCCGCTTGGATAAGCTTGTACTCAGCTTCGTAAGAACTGAAGAGCTCAGAGCCAGCGTCGGTATCGAGAGGGTTCGACATGGTGAAAGGAGGCGGCAAGTAAGACGGTCGATACTATCAGGCTGTCAAAGGCTGGATGGTGGAAATCGTCGCACAACGAGATGAAATAAATTGGTTGAGAGATACGAATGCTCTGCGATGACGAACGCGCAATATTCGGATGTTACTGGAATTGGACTACGAAAGTGGTTGATGGTTTGACGTTCTCGTCAGCCTTCCCGGTTCGGTAGCGTCCGAGTACTGGGTGCCTGTCGTTTGCGTATGCAGATGTGACCAATCAGCGTATGGCTCACTCTCACGTGATAATATGGCCCGTGCACACCAACTCTGCGGCAGTATATCACAGAATGTTTGCGTTAAAATTTTGGACTTTTTCTTTTCTTTTCTCTTCATAGAAAGTTGAATCCCCCGGATTGCGAAGAAAAGCGGCTCAGCGTCACGACCTCGGTCAATGGCGTCGGGTTGAAACAAGCTGGGCAGACGAAGGCGAGTTTATCTCGCACGGCGCTTTTAAGAATTGGTGACTCGAATTACCGTTTACCAGTCCCGTTGAGTGTTCGACATACCTACGATATTCAAAGTCTTTGGGCTTTGTTTGGGTCAAGGGTTGTTTTTAGCTTCCAGTGAGGATGCCATAACAATGGCGATGATATGTATTTTATGCATGTGAAAATGATGTTTGCCTGATCAACTTTGAACCGGGTTACCCACTCGTAGACGCAAGGCAAAGTCTTTTTCTTCGCCAACAAGGAAAGCATGGATGTCTTGGAGGCAACCCTGAAATGGCATTTCAGCCAAGCCACGTCAAATCGATATCGTTCCAGACAGGTCAGATCAAAATGGGGTGCAGTGCAGCGCAATGTAACCGCATAAGCCACTTCGGTTCATGCCTCGAATGGTTATGCGATGCATGCAGGATCTTCTTGCGAAAGGCTCCCGTCGTGTTCAAGCTTGGGCTAGGTAGCGGGCTGTTATTACTGTAGGTGCCCTCAGGGTATCAGAAGAATTGGCGGCCTAGAGCACACCTAAGAGACGAAATAATTTGGTCACTTTATATGGTCTAAGACTAGCTCTTAGGTTACTTTATTATAGTAGCCTAAGCCTTAGACCTAGCTTCCATCCGCTGACAACCTGGAACGGGACCTGGCAGTTCCAAGCCTAGGTGGTTCGGATCAGTCAAGGTCAGGCAGTTTCAGTGGGTCGTCAGCTTAAATCGTTGGGACATTATCAGTCAGGTTTCGTGTTAGGACCCCCAGCAAAAAGAGAGGCTCATCTCTTGTTCCGTCCGCACGCGAACTCTCTCGTATTGTATCCGTAGATCTTTGTCTCTCCTCCTTTCTCACTACCTACCTACCTATCTTGAGTGCGAGACAAGACAGCCCAGAACCTTATCTCACGGTAGCAGCATTAACATCAGCTGCTACTACTAGACTGATACGTCTCGGATACAATACCGTATCCGCTATTCGCTTAACAACACATCCAATCCATAAGGTACTCCATACAGTATTGTACATACGAAACCATGCTGGAGCCACAGCACATGTAAGTCCCCGTCATGGCGACCTGTGCTTGAGTTGTCCAACCCCCCCTCAAAAGTCTTTCTTGCGGCCTCGTCATCAAATCAGAATCGAAACCGTTTTGTGGCTGCGATACCGCTATTTATCATTCATCCCTTCTGCCCAATCATGCATTGATCGTCCCTATGAATGGAGTCTTTGGCTTTGCGCTGTCACATGCTTTTGAATTGCACCTTGTTCAAGAATCAAGATAGAAATGCGCTCTCTCTGCACCTGAACATACATTCAACGTTCCCTCACTACGCTACACCTCTCTGCCTTTTCAAGACGTAATGTCAAAGGCGCAGACAATGAATCCCTCAACTGACCCGTATCGCCTCCTCAGGAAAAAGGTCGCTGTTGTCGGCAGCGGCTCTGCTGGAATTGGTGCGCTATGGGCCTTGAACAAGACATATCACGATGTCTACGTGTACGAGGCTTCCGATAGGCTTGGCGGCCATACAAACACTGTCGATTTCAAAAAGGGAAAGTTTTCGACAAAGGTTGACACCGGTTTTCATGTCCTAAACGCTGAAACCTCTCGTGAGTTTACTCTACTCGCTCAATGGGCAACGCCTATGCGTCATACAAGTCAAGCTCACCAACCGTTCGTTATTTAGCCAACTTTATCCATTTCTTGGAAAAGATCAATGTTAAAACCGCCCCCACAGACCTCTCATTCAGTGTATCTCGGGACTGCGGCGCCCTCGAATGGGCTGGCACCAGCCTGACCTCCCTGTTCTGTCAAAGAAGAAATCTCCTCTCACCGCGAATGTGGCGCATGCTTTTTGACATTATTCGCTTCAACCAATTCTCGGTTGATCTGTTAAGCAAAGATGAGGATGACATCTCCAACATTGAGGTACAGAGCAAACCTAGACATTCAGTTGGTTACGACTTCACGATTGGGGAGTATCTAGACCAAGAGGGTTATTCGCAAGCCTTTAGAGACGACTATCTCCTTCCTTTGGCAGCGTCAATATGGAGTACGAGTCCAGACAAGTGCGCACTGGAGTTCCCTGCTCTGACATTTGTTCGTTTCATGTATGTCCCAATCACTAATGCCATAACGTAACTATACACATACTAATTATGCTTAGGTGGAATCATCATCTGCCGTCTACATTCGCGTCACGCCCCAGATGGCTGACGATAGAGGGGGGTTCCAGGTCGTACATTGACGCTGTCATGAAGGGTTTCCCTCCTAACCACTTGTTTCTCAAGACACCCGTGAGGCGTGTCACTACTGAAAGCAACGGCCAAGTTCGTCTCCACCTGGAAAACGGTACATCTGCTCTCTACGACCATGTCATCCTTGCCACCCACGGCGATGAAGCATTTGATATCATCAAGTCATCGGCCACCGAGCAGGAGCGTTTTATCATGTCTTGCTTCAAAACGTCCCAAAACGAAGTGGTCCTGCACTCAGATCTGGATATGATGCCTCGGCGCAAGAAAGCCTGGGCCAGCTGGAACTACCTCACGTTATCGTCACCTTCGTCACGAAAAGCAAACATTAACCAGGTCTCGCTCACATACAACATGAACCTGCTCCAGCACATTCCTCGAAATACTTTTGGAGACGTCTTGGTCACGATGAATCCTCTTCGAAAGCCAAAGGCCGCCAAAACACAGGGACGCTATTTCTACTCACAGCCTCTCTACACAACGTCTTCCGTCCGGGCACAGAAGCTTCTCAAACACATCCAGAACACTCGAGGTATTAGTTATGCCGGTGCTTGGATCAAGTACGGTTTCCACGAAGACGGTTTCAGCAGCGGACTGGAGGTTGCACAGGACCACTTGGGTGCCAAGCTGCCGTTCCAGTACACCGATTCTACCTACAGTCGTGGCAAAAGGCCCCTTCTTGGGCTCTTTGATCTTTTACTACGCTTGGTCATCTTGGTGATTCAGGTGTTCGTTATTCAGATTCTTGAGCGTTTGACTGGTAGGAGTGCTCCCAAGCGTCAACGTCTCGTGAATGGCAAGGGTGCAAAATTTGTAAACGGCAAGCATCGATAAAAAGTGGAATTCTTTTCTTTTTCTTTTACATCTTGGGGGGGAGTTTTGTTCAGGGTTTAAGTTTTACAAAATATTGGTGTTTATATAGCATGAAGCGTTGAGATTGCTGAAGCAGGTTTATACCGCACGATTATATTGAATTTTCTTACGATTTACGATCCAGAAGTCTCACATCTTGCCGTCCAGCTTCCAGCCATGATGCGGGTGTGTCTACAAGTTAGATATTAGAGCAACCCCAACACCAAGTAACAGCTGCACGCCCAGGCTCAACCCCAGAATAAGATGGACGTACGTCCATTTGGAAATCTCTAGCACAACCCCATTCTGGGGCTGAAGACCTGGCACGATAAGAGTACTGGCGGATTGGCCTACGACAGCCACAACACCTGTCGCGAAAGCTGCGACCAACTTCCCCATAGCATCTGTATCGCCACCCACAGGCTGCCCGTACGTCGACTCAGCAGGGTAGCTCTGGAATTGTCGGTCGCTGTTGGTAGGGCCCAGTGAAGAAGCTCCATAGCCTTGGAGAGCTATTCCTGCCGATGCTAATGAAGTGATGTTTGCATCAAGGAGGTGCTCTTTGCGGTACGCATTGATGACTGGTCCAAAACTGACATTGCAGCGATAGAACCATGGATCGGAATCTGAAGCTTCAAAGGCTGTTATGTCACTCCATGTTGAGCCTTGGCTTCCTGCAGCATTGTACATAAATGTTGTTTGGTTGACGCCATTCATCGCGGTAATGTTAACCTCTGTTCGCTCCTGGTTGGCAATAGTGGCGGTTGTCTCGTTTCCGCCACCTCCTTTTGTTACTTTCCAACTGCGACAGTCTCCTGTTACCTCAACAGTGCGGTTCGTGCTCACTATCAGATCATATTTCTTTGGTCTGGATGTCCATTCTTGGAAGACGAATTTGCAGGATCTTGTGCCACAGTATATCAAAGGGTCGTTGTTGTCCCACAAAGTTCCAGGTGTAGGAATAGTATCCATATCTCCCCATATCCAACCAAGTGCGATAGTTCCATAGCTTAAACACAATCAACATTTCTGGATATACTGTTTGCAAGTACCCATAACATACCTGTTCGCAGTGTATCGTAATGCACCAAGGGCTTGAGATTTTGAGGATAGAACCCTAGCGGTTTCCAATTCAGAAAAGTCCGCCACCGTGACATTGCCAGGTTTGAGGATAGCGGTCGAGTCTGCCGTGTTGGTGGAGTAGACCAGGCCTAACATTGCCAAAGCAATCTGGGATACCAAGTTGAGCAATATGAAAGCAACAGCATAAGAGCATAGTGAATATGAGCTAGACTGCCAAGTGAGCTGTACAATCTTGTTCAGATTCTTAGCATTCGAAATCAGAGCAGACTGTTACAAATTGTTAGCAGGTAGGTATACACCAGTAGCTCGTCAGAACTTAGTACTTCTCGTGTTGACCAATGTCGAACTTTGAGAATCCACGGCCTGAGCTCTACGGCCATAGCCTCGAGAGACATGGTTATACTCATACCAAGACCAAGAGAAAGTCCAATAACAAGAGTATTGAACTCCCGCTTAACCTTGGTCGACATGACATCTTGCTGGGAGTAGTGCCAGAGCACTACGTAGATAGCTACGACGAAGAGCACTGAACAGAGCCATCGCAAAGAAGCGGCAATAAGGGCCTTTGGTAAGTTTTTGGGGCGGCTGAGAAGCTTTTCTGCGGCCATCGACTTGCTGCTCCGGCGGTTGATCGATCTCGCTGATGATGGCGGTCCTGATTCTGGTGAGGATGTTGGTCTGGAAAGAAGGTTCGATTCTTCTCTTGGCTGGTACACATGGTGTTGCTCCGAATGAGGCTGCTCTTTCAATTCGATCTCCGAATTCGGATTGTTCTGGTCATCCTTTTGATTTATGTGTCGTTCCATAGGTAGATGCTGGGCAGGTAGTTTATGAAGAACATGCCAAGTTTGAAGTGACAATCTAGCAAAGGCTTGTGTGCATTTAAGCTTTCCATTGCCTGTGGCGGCGGGTCTTGGGTCAATCCGTTGTCCATGTCAAGTTAAATTAAGGATTTTACCGCAAGGTTGGCTTTGTTAAGGTTGATCGCGTTGGAACTTAGATCCTGAAGGTATTGTAGTCCTGTACATACATGAATATCGGATGAGGCACCTACTATAGAGCTCAGACCCATCCAAATTCCATGAGACATCTCTATATGTATAACCTTGTTCCATCTATACCTGTATGGATTGAATCCTATATTTTAGTGAGTACTACGTGTCATAATCCCTCAATTGACTTCGGAATCTTGAACCTGGCTCGTCATAGCGCGATCTAGACCTGCGATGTGCAGCGTAGAGTTCAGTAGCGCAAATTACTTCATGTGCCGAGGAGAACATAACCAGGCTACTATTAAACACGATGGTCTGTATTAGAAAATGCGTTCGACAATTGAATACGAAAATTGACTGGTAAATGCTCCACGAGCAAAATACTTTGGTATCTTCACATGGAAGAGCGCAATCACCGTTGTGTACACATGCTGTGGGTTTCACTCTGGAAACAAAGACAAGGCTTTTGAGAACATGTGATATGTAGTGGTAAAAACAAAAAAGAATTCTCATACGAAAGCCTGAATTTCGTGATTGATTGGCGTACCTTAGTCTAGGTATTCTGTAGGGTAACAATCTAACGTTGGTGTCAGTTCCATCGGACGTTACAGAAGCCGACCGCCGACGTCACCCAGAAATCGCTAAAGATCATCCGACTCCAAGCTTCATCTTCACCATCAGACAAAACTACACAATCTCGCCCCAATTGACCATGAACGCTGCGCCTCGACTTGCGCGAAGCTCAGCCCGAGCGGCTACTTCACCATGGTCGTGTTTCTTTTGCCAGAATGCCCGACCGAAGCCTCAGCGGACAGGCCTCAACTTTGCCCGCAATGCCTCCAACCAGCCGCAGAGACCGAGACAGCCTTATACCCCTACGATGGAGGAGATTCGTGCGCACTATAGCAAGAAGAATAGGACGATAGCGTAAGGATGGCTCGAGAGTTGGACTGTGGGCTCGGCTTACAATGACCAGGTACTATACCTTGAGCACGATCCTCGGGTTCGTTGCCCTTACCTATGGTTCAGTGCCGCTATACAAGATGGTAACTTTCTTTCCTCGCTTTCAATCTTTTCGTCTAATGGTCGTCTAGATCTGCCAAACCACCGGCTGGGGAGGACAACCTATACGTGCCCACGGCGGTCCCGGCTCCGAGGATGGCGACCTAGCAAGCAGACTCGTTCCAGTCAAAGACGCCAAGCGAATCAAGGTCACATTCAGTGCCTCAGTCTCCGATGTTCTTCCCTGGAAGTTTGTCCCTCAACAGCGAGAAGTCCGTGTTCTTCCTGGCGAGACTGCGCTCGCATTCTACAAGGCGACCAACAAGAGCGACCAAGATATCATTGGAGTGGCCACCTACAGTGTGACGCCCGCGCAGTGTGCGCCGTATTTCAGCAAGATCCAGTGCTTCTGTTTCGAAGAGCAGCGTCTCAATGCGGGAGAGACCGTGGACATGCCTGTATTCTTCTACCTGGATCCTGATCTGCTCAATGATATGAACATGAAGGGTGTTGAGACAGTGACATTGAGTTATACGTTCTTCAGTAAGTTCTACCGTTCTTGCTATGACGAGAAAGAGAGTGCTAATCCCGTTCACAGAAGCAAGATACGACAACAACGGACGGTTCCAAAGACCCATGTCGAAATAGTTGGAATTTGCCGAATCAAATGTATATTATGTATGACCTCCTCTACTTGTAAAATATCTTTATTGCACTCAGGCGTGATAATTGGACATATTATCACTTTCAATCGGAGTTGCGAGACATGAATGCCTTATTTCTCTTGTCTGCAACGAATCGCACAAATTGATTTTGAAATCTCAAACGTAATTATATCTCAATATCTGAGAGCCCATCTTCTCGAATCCATATCATGCAAATTCTTCTCATTGTCTGAGAAGACCTCATCATCATGTTCACCCAGATGCGGCATAGCGTTTAATGTCCTAAAAGCGTAATTGCGGCCCGCTCAGAAACAGACCCAAAAAAAAAAAAGAAAAAAAAA
>NW_022158130.1:0-3885 GCF_003316985.1 Fusarium coffeatum
CACCCCCCCGCCCCCCCCCCTTCCCCCGCCACCCCTGTTTCTTGGCCTCATAGCATCGCCTTGAAAGGACTTGCCCATCGCTCACCACGACAACTCGCAGTAACTCCCCCTCTACGCCACTCAAGTCCCAATATGGGTTCCTTATCGATGACCTATCTGGAAGATTTCCGATTCTTTCAGATAACCCGCAACCGGGAGTCTTACGTTCTATGGATCCTCCACGAAACGAATGAACATTTCATTGCCGAGAAACTCTCCGCTTGCCCCGACGAAGGGGGTTGTCTAGGAGTTGTATCGTCAGTATTCCCATGTTGTAGCTCTGCTTCTGTCTCCATCACCGTTAATGGTGACCAAGCATTCCACCAAGGGCGTCTGAGGTCTCGGTGAGTGAATAGGTAACTTCTTATTATGCCGACCTAATTTATGAAAGGTCTATAAGCCCTTCCGAAACCTCTAAGTCTACAGTATGTTCTCCTAGTGAGCATTCGCCATTTTCCACAACATGGCAGTACCGAAGAGACCGCGATACCTTGACGCAGCAATACACTCAACCGGTCACTACCACAGAATCCCGACCAACTGACGGAGCGCCTGACTTGCCTTCGGAGAATACCAGGACAGAACCACAGAAACAAAAGAAGAGAGTATCAGAACTTATAACAAATCAGAGAAGTCGGGGAAAAAGGCGGAAACCAACGACCGCGAAAGTTGCATCGCTTCTTCTCACACAACTTAGCGCTCCGGTTGAAAAAGTTTTATCCGATCAAAACGTCTTGCCGTATGATGCCGATATAACCAACAAGCTGGAAAGTTCCCAACAACTTGTTCTCTCGCAGCCTGGGAAGGTCGACCAGATCGTTGAAGAATTGCAGCTGTGGTTACAGCAAGTCCAGCAACGATCGAAATTATACTTGGCTGCCTTACAGCATCTCCTCAATTGTGTCGACCTCTATAACTGGGTCAATCGCTGTGATAAGAATACGGAGCGGCTCAATAACAAAGAGCGTTGGTCTGCGTTGCAAATTGCACGTTATCGAAACTTGCTTGCAAACAAGCTCTGTCAAGCCAAGGATGGAACCACTGACTGTCTGGGTTTAACTATACTGGCGCCTATGACTGGTAAGTAACTTCTACAAGCATATATGCCTGATCGCTGATCAACTGAAGCTAAGGGACTTAAGTTTGGGAATATTGGCAAGGCAACGGAGAAGGACAAGCTTGAGATCATTCAAGAATTCGCCGCTCTCGCTCGACCACAATTAGAGGCAGGACTAAAGGGCACGAGGTTCATAGAAGTGCCAAATCCCGTGAGCTTTGTCTGCTGGTTTCTTGAAAAGCCGTATGTTGGAGTCATTTGCTTCTTACGGTTCCTCGCTAATAAGAACAGGGTTGAGGAACTGCCTAACATTGGTGAAGCCCTCTGCCTCACTGCACTCTCTGTTGAAGACTGCCGCCCTAGCCCTGCGATCTGGCATGAGATTAAAATGCTTCCCATATCAGAAATGTTGGATGATCGCGAAGTGCACTCCGATGAGGATGCACAAGATTTGAACTGGCTGATCAAGGCAGGTGGCCAATGTGATGAGATCACGAAGAATAGCTACGAAATGACAGTGGAAGCGACCGAGCCGGCCCAGTTTGACAATAATGCATGGGCGTTTTCTAATCTTCTAGATGATGATGCGCTCCCTCTTGGTTTTAGTTAAATATTGTATTCAGTCATGATAGTCTGTCGATCAGGTATCCGCCCTCGGAACCTGGGTTTCGTTCCAACCTTCTTTGCCTTCTCCGACATTGTTTGCACTATGTACTGCTGAAACCAAGAAGAGTCCCTTCGCCTCTCCTGTTGTGTCTCCGCTTGGAACTAAAAGCTTTTCCAGTCCTTCTAGAACGAGCACATCACCAACTTCCAGATGATGTCTCGAATAGGCCGGATGATTGTCATTAATTGCCGACGCGACACTGACAGGGACGCGACCGGATTGAGTATTGTAGGGATTTGGCACAACAATCGAAATTGAAACTTCGTTGCTGGCGACAGAAATTTCACCGCGTTGTAATAGGATAATCTGCGGTCCAAGCTTGTTCGATTTGTCGAGAAGGATCCCTTTCTTTTCCGCCCATTGAAATATGACATCTCGCTATGAATAAGATCAGAACAATAATCCAGGACTTTGTGCTAGATATACCTTCTGGCTATAGAAATGCTTGAAAAGCATCATCGCAGAGTCTGGCAGAAGTTTTATAGGAAGGCGAAATGCACCGGGCATTTCAGGCGCAGCAATCATATCTTCAAAGTTGAATTTTACCTGCATGGCATAGCGCCGCAGTTCTTCGTCAGCGTCGCCTTCACGTCCAAGCAGGAGCATCCTGGCTTTCAAGAGAATGTTGACTGCAGAATACTCTTAAGCCCAGAGTAACTTGTGAAGTTCGCCGGGGGATGAAAGAGCAAACAAAATCTAATTTATATACGTTATCATGAAGCCCAGTTATTAAGTGCCGTTCTGAAGTGATGTTTTTCGGTTTGTGGTTTGCTTAGTGCATGAACCAACGGAATTACCTCATCATAGCCTGATTTATTCAAGTCACGTGAGAAGGCACAGAGCATAGAATCTCACAACATAACCTAAGGAACAATCAATTGAAACACTGCAGAAAGTCCTACAAAAACAAATACAAGTTTTAATTGTTAAGTCGATATTGTTTCGCCTAGTTTTTAGAAAATATCCAGAGGCTCATCAGACCTGTTCCGTTGTCGTTCGCGCCTTAGTGTTTGTGTCAATGTCTACAAGAAAATTACGAGGTTGGCCCGACTTTCTTGGACTTCATACCTTTTTGTGATTACGGAAATCCGATTTTCTTCTCTGATGGTTCTAAAATTCTATTGAACTTTCCTGGTGAAGAAGTGTTCTCGCCATTTGTTGGAGGAGCCGGTGCAGGTGCAGGTGCAGGTGCAGGTGTAGATGTACGACGGGTAGGAGGATCAGTACTATGACTAGACCCAGCTTTCTTTTCGCCATTTTCAGGCATAGCGACTAGTGAGAATATGTTGAGGGAATGTGGCAGAAGGCTGCAGTAGAAGTGTTTGTTGTGTATTCGCGACTGCAGTTGTAAAAAGTCTACAGGAGAACGGATGTAGTGTTGAGGATTTCGTCTGGGTTTGGGATCTATTATTATAGCTGCTGACCTGACACATGTGTGGCAGAAGAGAGACCTTATAGGCACGCACTCGACATGGTAAAATACCTTCACATTATCATTGCAATAGACGAAAGACTTGCATCTCAATCCAAGCATACCATTGACCCCGGCTCCGTGAGCACGTCAAAGGCCAATTCTTCTCTCTGGCTCGTCAAGAAAGCCACAGCCTGGTTGTATGCAGGTTGGTCGGCCGCGACCTTGTCCGCATTGAATTGGCATGTAAGAATTATTTTCTCAGCCGAGAGGTTTTTACAAGCTTGACCGCACCACACTTCATTCTCTGAACCTAACAAGGCGGCCGTGCTTGGGCGGCTGTCGATCAAAGGAGAACTCAGATAACTCTGCTGCTTCCAAAGTAATGAAGGTTAGGAAATGCTAGCAACACCTAGGATTCGGTATTTCATGAGTTTAGTCTTAGTGGCAGATTGTTCAATTCTGCAGTATCGAGCTAAAACTAGTTCATGTCTAGTAGACCTCCCAATATGCAGCCAGGCTTGGTAAAGCAAGTAAGTCTATGTAGACACTGCTTTGACATTTCGGTCAGACACTTGACATTAGTCAAGAAAATAAAAACAAAAATAGAAAACGCATGAAAATGATTGGACACTTCATTCCTGAGGAACTCTGACGTTATTGGTGACGACTAGACCCAGCCCTGCTCTGACCGCGGGTACAGCAGGGGTG
>NW_022158131.1:0-22278 GCF_003316985.1 Fusarium coffeatum
TTTTTTTTTTTTTTTTTTTTAAGGTAACGGACAATGATACATGGTGTGTCTTATTGGGTTCATTGTTCGTGTCTTACTGATTTTAAACCTAATCACCATCTACATTTCAACACATTCAATGTCAACGATCTTTGGGTTGTCTCGATGCATTTATTGCTCATGTCTGCCTAGTATAAGTTGAACCGTCCACATTTCAGCGGACCGATTTGTCGAATCCTCTCAGACAGAAACCAAATAACCACATCTAGTAGAGACGACGGGGGGGAGACATGGAAGCCTTGATGGTAAGACTTCCAACGTTCTGCCAGCCCTTCTTGAGAAGAGAGACAAGGTAGTTAATGGCCAACATGACGTTAGCTACGAGTTGCTCCTGACGTGAGCGTTAGCGAGCGGTCCCTAGGGAGGAATAAGGGGTTAAAACATACGGTGGTCATCTCAACGTTGCCGACGGCGACACCCATGCAGAGAACCTTCTTGAGCTGGAACTTGATGGTAGACTTAACCTCGTTGATACGGCCTTGGTGGTCATTAGTTGTTATTCATTCTGGTCTTGTAATGGTAAACAAACCTGAGAGATCATCGGCGTGAGAAACGGGGGTAGGGAACTTTCCGGCCTTGGAAAGACCAGGACCCAAGAGACGAGGGATCTGCTTGATGAGAGCCTCGGAAGCAATGAAGGCATCGTACTTGCGAGCAAGCTTCTTGATGAGCTTCTTGTTCTTGTTGAGCTTCTTCAAGTCATCGGCGGACATGGCATCAACACCACCGTGCTTGGCTCGGTCAAGATCGTGGGCATCACCGAGAATGCTGATGAGTTTGTTAGTTTTATTCTTCCATCCTGAATGTCTCGCAACGAGCTCTTCGAGGTATCATACCAGATGGACATGTTAGGGCGAGGGACGCTGGGCAGGCGAATGGTGCCGCTGAAACGCTTGTCACGCTGAGGGTCATAGTTCTTCAGGCCGATCTGAAGCTCAACGGTCTCAAGGAAGTTTCGCTTCTTGGTCTCGTTGGAGTACTCAAGGAGCTCTCCGCACTGAGTTCGGACATTAGCTATATAGCAGTCAGCATTCCGCTTGGGTTGATCGTTGACAAGAGGATGAGAACTGAAGCGATCTCATCCTTCGGAGTGGTATATCGTACCGACTGTGATTTTCGACATTTTGGCAGTCTCCCAATAGATAGGCGTATAATCTAATGGTGGTCAGAACTTGGGTTGAGGAAGGCAAGAATCTCGCGGGCAATTTTTTCGATTTAGTGGAAAGTGCGTCCCAAGGTGTGGGGCTCGGGGCAAAATTTTCTCACGAGATCTTGCACGTGACCACTTTAGCTGGAGAGCTACCTTCAGTTTACTGGACGTCAAGCTTTTGCGACGACGGATTGATCAGGTGTAGGTGATTCTAAGATAATTTGGACTTGGTCAGGGTCTTGAGGATTTAATTGTCTGTCTAGACATTAAAAGCCACAAGTGTGCCGTATCATTGTTCATAATCACGAAAACACCACCAACATGAAGGATACGTCCCAGCAAGTTGACGACTTAATCGCCAACTCGAATCATATCTCAAAATGGGTCGAGGAACAACCAAGTGAAGACCAGGCAAGGTGCGCAATTCTTCCAAGACCATTTTGATGTAAATATTCTAAGAAAATCATCTGTAGTTGGGCTCAATCAATCTTTGCAAAACTTCTTGAAGGTGCTTCTCAGCCCAGAGGAGCTTCAGGCAACTCGTGTGTAAAACTCTGCGGTTTTGTTGAACAATCGTCAAAGTCGCACTCTCAGGCTCTTAGACTTTGGGCGTATTCTAGAGATGTCACTATCAAGCTCTTCAACTTTTACGTTGAGTGGAATGAGTCGGATAATCATCGTTCTATGAAGCTGGTTCTCGATTTGCTTCCCCAGCTCATCAGGAGAAACCCAGATGAACAAGCTGGCCAAGCGACCAAAGCAGCAATCTTGAATAACCTGGTATCAATCGTCACAGGAAAGTCATCTAAGCCTTTGGCCAAGTCTGCTATCAAGGCGCTGGATCACCTCGTTACCAAGGATATTGTTACCCTAGATGAGATACGGTCCAGCTTCGCCACCCTTCAACAGAAGAACTCCTCGACCGATCCTCTCGATCTGTGGAAGTTGTTCATCTTTGAACTGTTCCATTGGATGACACTTCATTTTGTGTGTCCCACGGCCGGACGATTCATTGTCTGTTTATATCGCGGTCTACGAGGTCAAGACCAACAAGAAACACAAATCCAGCTAAGCATCGAGACATGGCACAAGTGGCTACTTGAGGCCGTCAATGAGGAACCTTCTATCCTTGAGTCTGTGAAGAACTATATTTTCCTGCCCCTTTTCAAGGCCGACAAGGCAGAAGCCCTGGGTTTCCTGAAGCGAATGAACGAACATGAAGCAGTTTCCGCAGGTGATGAGATAGATCTCAACCTCCCAGCTCTGCTGCAACTTGCAGCTCTTGAGATTGGCAAGAAGGTTGGATTGGTGGAAGAGCCTGGTAAGTCTACGGGTATGGTATCACGGGCACGTACTAACAATAACCAGCACTCGGCGACGACAAGTCCGCAGATAGTGACTCCTCAATCGTCCTCGATGAAAAAGTGCTGGAAAGTGTTCTGGCTCACCCATCCCATGAAGTCCGATCACTGGCTCTGTCACTTCTGATGAGCTCGCCATCAACAACAAGGCCGTACTCATCTACAGCTCTAGCTCTGCTACGCAAGCATCTGGCAACGTACTTTGCCGACTCAGACGCCAAGTTCCGAAACGAAGTGGCTGGCAAGGTACGGGATATGTTTAAGAGAGTTCGTGGTGCTATATTCGTGCTCAAAAAGAGCATCCCAAGAGCAGCTGCGCGGAAGCAAAAAGAACAGCCAGGGCATGCACAAGAGCCCCAACATATTCTGTATCGAACCAACCTGATTTCGCTTCCGGAGGCTCAGCTGACCCACTGCCTGGAATACCATGAAAAGTTTCTTTTTTGGTACATCGACTTCTTGTGCAGCGAGCTAACACCCACTGCGTCTTATCAACGGCACAGCGCTTCGCTCAAGGCGGTGACTTTCATCCTTCGAATGGAGGGAGAGAAGTCAAAGACATGGGAGACTCCGGATGATCAGACGCTGTTCTTTGACCAGTTTGGTGCATCATGGCTACGAGCACTGTCCGACCTGATCATGGACCCCTTCGACGATATTCGAAGCCATGCAGCTACAGTGCTGAAGTGGATCTTCTCGGACAGCCGTTACAAGAATTTCCATCTCATGGCCCAACAGGGCAGTATGGACCCTGCCGAAGAGCTCGCTGAGTTGTTGAAGCGATCTGAAGACCTTGCTCGTAAGACTGCTCGAGCTGATCATTCAGACGGCGTTGCCAGAGTATCACAACTACTGTATCGATTCTCCGGGGAAGAACAGCAACGAGTTGCCCTTCTATCAAAGCTTATTGGTGGTCTCGAAGAAAGACTGGCTGTGGCCGAGAAAGACCTTGGCAGAGCAGTGCTGGATGCACCGCTTCATGGAGATTTTGCATCTCTTTGCTACATGTGGCAGGTAGTTTCAGAGCTTCAGTTTTCCGAAAGTGAGTTGCAATCTGTACAGACTCTTCAGGATACTCTCGTTTCTTGCTGCGAGCGGGTTTGGGCAGCGGTTCGTGACATTCTCTGCGATGACTCGCCCGAGGGTCACCTTCCCCAGGAGCTGGAGGAAGTCGATGGGCTCGACACAAAGGATGTGCTCAGTTACAGCTTCAGATCGGTCCACGAAGCCAGGTCAGTTTCCGTGAGAAGTTGTTTATGTATTTCTTTGACTAAGATGTGGCAGCAACCTTATGAGAATCTTGATTCTCTCTATCAAGCAGCGAACTCGTCCAGGCAGAATCTGCCCTTCGAGAGAGGCATATGAGAGAATAGGGAACCTGTCCTTCACGCAACTTGCCAGCCTTCGACATCGAGGTGCCTTTACTACCGTCGCCCTAACCTTTTCAACATGCTGCCAGCTAGTTAAGCATCTGGACCAGGGCCCAGATGGCGACGCAAGTGGCACAACTCTGCTCGAGCAATGGTACTCGGTAAGTCAAATATTCCTTTCAGCCTCCCCTATTCCACAAACAGGGTATTTCGATAGCTGAAGGCAGGAGAGCTAACTTATCAAAGGGCACATTAGAAGCGATCAATGCCCAAGTATCAACTACTCGACGGTCTGCTGGTATCCCTGCCATGATGACCGGTGTTTTATCTGCCAACGCCGCCAATCCCTCTTTTGAGCAAGTCATGACAGAGCTTATGAAGATCGCTAGCCAAGAAGCCCGCGTTACCGAGACAGATGGTTCGAACCTACCTCAAGTTCACGCCTACAATTGCTTGAAGGAGATCTTCAAGAGCTCCTACTTGACATCCATAGGAAACAAGTCTGAGAAATTCCTCCCGCAATGTCTCGAGCTGGCAGCGAACGGCCTCAAGTCTGAGCTTTGGGCAATTCGGAATTGTGGTTTGATTCTTCTTCGCAGTCTCATTGATTGCCTTTTCGGTTCTCACCAAAGCAAGGCTACCATGGAGGCAGGTTGGGATGGAAAGGCCAACCGCATTGCTTACCACCGATACTCCTCTCTTCCCACAACTCTACTTCACCTCCTCAAGTCGGGTCACCAGATGATGGCCTCTATTGCTGCAAGCTCAGCAGCGGCAGAGTCAGTGTTCCCAGCCCTTGATATCATTCGAAGAGCAGGTCCACCTGAGGTCCTTCGTGATGAGCTTCAGATTCATATTGCCAAGTATTTGGCCAGTCCTGTGTGGCACGTTCGAGAGATTGCCGCTCGGACGCTTTGTTCATGTCTCCTTCATGCCCAGTGGCTTGATTCTATCACTAGTTTGGCCGCAGAATCTGTTCGTTCTCAGATTGGAAATGTCCAGAACCATGTTCATGGTGTCCTCCTGGCACTTAAGTATACTATAGACCGACTGAGCGAGGTTATGCCCGAACAACTCCAACGTAAGATGCACCATACCTCTGCACCAGACTATGACTAACAGAAGAACAGAGGATACACCTAAACTATCTGGATTCCTGATTGAGTATTGGCGTGAAATTCAAATTCTTGACTCCCCAGAAATTCCCGCCGCCTATCTCGAAGTCGTGAACTTGGTACGAGCTCTGCCTAGACCAGGTGCCGTCGAACGTCTCCATTTCGAGTTCCCAGCCTTCAACAAGAGGGAGGGCGCTCTACTCAGGGCGCAGCGTGTGATACACGAGGTGCACTCCATTGCCGAGGGCAGTGGTCAGATCGATGACCTCAACGCCTTACTTCTCAGCAAGACTATGGGTGTCAACACAATTGTCGCCGGTCTTGAGACGATTCCCAAGCTTTGGAATGTTTCTCGCCTGTCAGAGCAAGAGGTCAACCAGTTCTGCAACCTCTACCGTGACGTTTGCCTCAAAATCGGACCTGCAGAACCTCGAGTTATTGCTTTACAAAACCTTACCGACATCCTGGATCAAGTTATTAAGTGTAAGAATTTTGGTCTTGTATCGGCAGACTTGCTGTCAGAGATCTGGAACAGCTTGCCCTTGAGTCTCCTTAACCCAGCACTGGCAAACTCCATCATCAGAATTAGCGGCTCCATCACAGCCATCCTGAGCAAAACAAAGGCTGTATCCGGTGAAGGCATCAAGAACTGGGGCCATATGGTCGCCGACTCTGGTTTGGACGACAAGGTAAGACAAGAACAATGCTGGGTACCTCGACATGATCGCTGACTGTTTCAAGGATTTCGATACTCGTCTTGCTACCGTTGAGTCGCTCTGTTCTTTCTTTAACACTGTAGAAAGAGATGAGTCTTGGGCTGGCGAAGAACATGTTTCGGCCATCCTTGCCCTATACGACTCACTTAATGACGACGACGACGATATTCGCGACACTGGTTCTGCGGCTGTCAAGAGCATCCTGGGACAAGCTCTCGTCCCTATTGAAGCTGCCAATCGTCTTCTCTCATGGCTTACCAAACATTACTGCAACAACCAGACATTCCGCCAGATAGTCGTGCGTCGAATCATGGGTGATTCCAGATACCCAAGCCCTGAGCTGAACGTTATCTCTGTCAAGGATCAACTACAAGAGGCGATGAAGTTTGATGACTCTCTTTTCGTAATCGAAGAACAGAACCTCTTCGTTGACGAGGTCAGAGAGACACAGAGATGGATCTCTGTCTACGAAAGCCTTGAATGGGAGCCGAACGACCCTGCTCTCGAGGCATTAACGACTTGGACAAGCGCGGGATTAGAAGCAATGCACAGTCTGGTAAGCCAAGAAGATGGTCCTCTCGGATATGGATCCAAGCCAGAGGTCTTTGCCATCTTGTCGCGGGTTATCCGTACATCTGCCGCCTTGACAAGGCATCATCCCGATAACGAGCTTCGTGAGAGCATCGACAAGTCAACCGGAGCTCTACACCTTGGGAATGGGCACATATCAGGTCTCTTGTTGCAGCCTGTCGAGAAGACGACACAAGGATAAGAACATATACTGAGAGAGAAAAGAAAAAAGTAATGATTTGATGCTATTTATGTTTAATTGAAAGCAGTACCCCTTCAACGCCTCGCAATAAAATAGCTGGCCACGCGTGTACCGTATGTGAATAGTTGTTATCATAATATCCTCCCCCTTTATGCCTTGGAGCCAGGAGCATGAGATGCGGCAACTCAAACCTCCGTACTGGCTCGCTGTAGGCTCTTAACAGACTGTGCTGGAGAATCAGTACTGTCCAGCAGTCCATTCTTACCCAGTTTGCGGACAAGCATTGTATTCTGTGCCTGTAGCTCTCCGACTTGTCCCTCGAGGATTTCAATCTGACGACGAGCAACGTCTCGCTCAGCACGGACGCGCTCAAGCTCAAGCGAAAGGTTGTTCTTGTCTTCCTGCTCAGCCGCCTTGCGTCGTCGCTCTTCAGCCTTCCGTTGATCGCGCTCACGCTTCTCTTCAAGTTTCTTCATTTCACGTCGATACTTTTCCTCCTGCTTAGCCACTTCCTTCTCATGCTTCTCGCGCAACTTAGCTAACGTAGCGGCATCCTTCTCTTTATCCCCCATAAGTTTGCTTTGCCGACGCTCTTCAAGACGAGCCATCTTCTCATCAAGCTTCATCTTCTTGTGCTCAAGCTTCCTAAGCTCTTTGTCGGCCAGTGACTGTTGCGGGTTGGAACGAGAAGTTTCGGACTGCGACTCAGCTAGGCTGCCGTTTTGATTACCCTCAGCGGTAACACTCTTCTCTAACGCAGATGCAAAGCTTCGAATAGAAGAGGTGTCACTATCGTCTTCATGTTGTTCTTCAGCAATGATGGGAGCATCGGATCCACTTTCATCTGAAGATTCCATGTCTGAACCAGTTCCCCAAGTCTTCAGTAGGCCAGTAGGAATGTAGGAGCTGGCAGCACCTATGGCACCAGCTATAACTCCATATAAGCCATTGCTGCCAGGGAACGGGTCGTTTTGGTCTTGAGATGGAGAGACAGTCTCAACTTTGTTCGCCTCAATATTAGTAGTGGCTGCTTTAGCGGAAGACTGTTTCTTCTCTAACGCAGGTACCTCAGTGCCAGTGGCCGACTCTTTGGTTTCAGTAGTCTCTTCAGACTCTGCAAAACCGTGTGCCGCCTTTGAAGTTACCCACTTAAGGAATTTTCCAGCGTCGCCAACGATTCCTGGTGGCGTTCCCTTCTCGATTAAGAAGCGCGGCACACTGCCACCAGGGTCACTACGAGTCACCATAAGCCACTCAATAGCCGTAGAAGGTTCGTCAAGAGGCATTGAGCCGTGTCCTTCGCTACCGGGTTTTGGAACTGGTTTCTTGTTTTCGTCTCGTTCAGTCAAATCGGCCGACGAGAGAGATCTCTTGGAAGCAAAGTTGTCGACAGGGACTTCACGGATAATCTCAACTGATTCGTAGTAGCCACGAATGATACCCTGACGAGGAGGACATTCGGGGTGCTCGCAGGGTTTCGATACTATCATATACTGCCGAAGAGGGTGGGATCCCTGACCAGGGTTCACGGAGGTCTCGGAAGTCAAAAGCAGAGTTACAAAGTCTCGTGGGGCGGTTGGGCCAGGAAACTGAGCGGAGAGTTGGAAGACTATTGGATGTTAGTTGTAGTTGCATCGAATACAGATCGCATGACTTGGCTCACCTTGCAACTGGCCATGATCACCGATGGTCTTATCCTCAACCCGCTTATCGGCACCAATACCACGAATGTTGCCGCTGCCTGGAGCACCTTGAACCTTCATCGTCTCTTGGAACTCGGCCGAAAGACCCTTCTTCCAGTCATCAAACGAGAGCCCCTCATGTACACTCCTCCTGGCGAACCATGCGCCTCGTCCATCCTTGGCGCTGAGCTTGTAGACGTTGATTCCGAGAGGGTTCTCTTTGGCGTTAACCTTGATTTCCTTCCACTCTTTCTGTAGATTTTGCGACTGACTGATAGCCTCAGCCTTTTGTCGTAGTGTCAGAGCTCGCTTGGCCTCTGGAGCTGAAGCCGCTGATTCTGTCTTGGCGCGGGCGCGACCTCCAGAGCTAGGAGGTTCCTTTGATGCTGGGTCGGGGATAGATTCTACAACAGTCTGGACCTCGGAAAGGATGTCGGCGAGGAAGTCGTTTAGATCTTCTTGGGGAACCTGCTCCCACTCGACAGGGCCCATAGCCCCGAGAGGTTCATGGTGATTTCCCCCCATAGTTGAAGATACTTGTTGTGGATGTGGTGGATGGTGGGTGGTGTAAGATCCAAGAGTAGCAAGCAACGTGCTTGGTTACTGGAAAGAGAATTAGAGTATCCGTATCGTAAATTATTATAGAACCGTTGAGATAAAACAAGGAAGCAAGGATTCGCTGGGCGTTGAAGATATAGACGTCAGAAATAGCCCAAGATGATATATGGCCAAGACGACCAAACCAGATAAAGAAAGAATCCAAGAAGGCCTTTTTACTTATTCGGACTCAATGGGTCATGATCAACTGCCGTCATTCCGGCTCATTGACGTCACCTTAGCCTCTAACCTCCAGTGGCCAAGCCCTACGCTACCACTATAACTTAGCGCCCGGAGAGGAGAGCGACCCGCTGCTGGACGGACGCTGGGCTTACTTTATTCGGAATCCTCGGATATAGACTGATCCATAGAAGCTCACCCCGGACACCCCGGGTCTTCTTCTCTACTGTACGTCTCAGATGCGAAAAAGAAAGAATAGATTATGCATATATAATAATACTGCAGGTGCATATATCCAATGATAAATAAGCAACTTCTAGAACAATCTAAACATTATTTTTCTAGCATACCGAGTCCGCGGCGTTCGATGACAGATGAAATTCGCCTTGTAGAAGCGGGCGGGTGGGAGTTCTATTCACCTCTCGACTATTTGCGTATACAGCTACTAAATACTATTACTCTGCTACTCGTATGTGGCTGCTATGTTTGAAGTTTACAGAATAGACAACTTTCGCTCCTTCATCACAACCTGATAGTCCTGCTTACAGCTTCCGCAGTAACTATCCCGCCACTGCTCAAGGACCTGCCGTCTCTTAGCCGATATAGGCTCCATGACCTTCTGTGACCCCTTAGATCCTTTGCTAGTGTCGGCTCCTTTCTTGCGTTCTTTCGTCTCGTCTTGTTGCTCGAGCATAGTATCCAACTCGTCACAGAGGACCTTCTCGTCGACTAGCCAATTCTCCCACTCCGATTGGAGCATCTCCCGCTCGATACTGTTGACCACTCTCATAGCCACCAGTAAATCATGTCGATAAGTTCCTAGACGCTGTCTTGTTCGTCGAAGTCGACGCGCTGTAGCACGGCTCGTAGGCGAAGACAAACTAGCACCGGCATCTTCCCATGGCGTGTCCATGTCTGTAGTGTCCAGTAAATCTTTGAAAGTTGAGAAGCACGTGCTATTATCAGGGAAAGAGAGAGCTTGGTTGGTCCCAGACGCCTCATGTAGATCAGCAAAGTAGATAGCTTTGCTCATCATCGTATTCGGCCGGATACCGATGTTTTGCATAAACCCTGCTGCTCTCCTCTCTTTCCACCAAACTGACGTTTCGCTCGAAGTCAACAGCAGGTTGGTTAGAGTGCTGAATGCAAGCAGCGCCAGGATGATCCATTGGGCAGTGATCAAGTTAAATACGTTACGCAGCACAGCAATAGCCCACATGATGACTGATGATACTGCACTCTCTCCAAAAGATCGAATCGTTTCAAAGACCATAGTCGTCAGAGTCCGTGGCTTGATGACTTGCTTCTTAGTGGAGTCTGTCGAAGCAGGTGAGAAAACCACGACTTCGGTCTGCTGCCCAATTTGACCATACACCTGGATAGCTCTGTTTGTTCGGCTTCGCGTTCCAAGCTTGCGAACCTGATCCGTGGCAACTTCAGCCAGTTCCTCGGCATCACTAGCAGCATCGTGGATTGCCTGACGGTCAATCAAGTTTTTGGAGAGGGCCGGGTTCTTTGACCAGTCTGTCTTGGTGTAGATGGCCAGCTTACACTTGGATTTGGCCACGTGTGTGATGACAATCTTGGTCACAACCTTGAACCAGCTTGAGTGAGGCAAATGCCAGGCTGTTTTGACGTGCGTCACCACGTACGTAACGTGGTCACTGAAGACATCGATGATCTGGTAGTCGTTGACATCGGCAGTCTTTGACCGACCCAGAACGTCTTTGTAGTCGACTTTGAACTGGAAGTCACGTCTCATTCTTCCCTGATCCACCAGCACCCACGGTCCTTGAGCGATCTGCTGAGCTCGGCGCTCAAAGTAGAGCTTTGGAAACACAAAACTCTTGTCACCAAATAGTACATGGAAACAAGACTTGGCGCTGATTTCAAAGTGTCGCTCAGCAGCCATTTCTTTCATGCCTTCTGGCTCATAGATGACAGGGCGTACTGGAAGGTGTAGCTTGTGGTTATGTCGTCCTCGCGATCTTGAGGGCCGCAGGGGGGGACTGAACTCCATACGACGAGCAACTGGCCGTCCAGTTGACGTTCCGTCATCCATTGGTGTGTTTGCCGAGACCTCTTCCCAGCTTTCCACACTAGGGCTTGGTCGGTCATACTCCTCCTTTTCAAGATTAACCAATGCAGTGATGGTGGCCTCGACATCCATCGGCTCCTCGGCTTGAATATCATCAATCAATAGGTTCAGGCGAGTATGAAGGAGTCCGAGGTCTTCCAAGAATACTTTGATAGTGATTCTGGTATAGCCCGTCTCGTTCGCATTCTCATTGAGGTGTAAGAAGATGAAGTCACAATCCCTTCCAGGGGCTGCCGTCACTTCACTAATAATATCAAGGCTGATACTGTAGGCAGTAACGAGGCCGATCTGTTGTCCGTAGAAGTACATGTTGTCGGGTGTAACATAGATTCGACCATCACCGGCCATATCTGGCTTACCAGGACCCCGCTCAGGCGACCCGGTCCATGCAGCTCGGAAGACAAGTACCAGCTTCTCTTCCAGGGGTGCATCTGGGAACAACAGTCTAAACTGGGCGTGTTGGGCTCTCAGTTCGGGAGGATAGTTTCGAGGGAAATATTCGCCACCCTCCTTGTGCTGCACACTTTGTCCTACTGTGCTTCCTGGCACGACAACACCTATAGGATCATCCTCGTCGAGTCGGGGAAGCACCGGCTGAGTTGGTGCATTCATGGCACCCCAAAGACTACTTCCCCAATAATTTGCAACCACGGATGCGGGGAGCTTCCTATTGTTACCCACAGGCTGGCGGTCTCCCGCTGTCAAAACCGCGATACGACTAAGTCCGGTCATGGAGGGAGGTTTAGCTAGGGTGGCTGGGGCCAGACTGCCGACCTGAGTGTCTACGGACGGCAACATACTGGGCGTTTGTCTGAAGTTCGATGAAGCAGGTACAGAGCCTGGAAAGCCTGGAGGAAGGGTGTGACTGGTAGCCATCATATTCGCAAGTCCAGTGGTAGAAGACGCACCCCCCTGCATACCTTCGAGGCCTTGGTTGCCAAAGGTAGCCTTACGATGAAGGTCGAGCTTCTGAATAATTCTGGCAGCATGCTCGCGGCCGCTCTCGCCCTCTTCCCTGGCAAGATCTCGACTTAGAGAAGTTATGGTGCGACGAGAAAGACTGCCATTAACATCAAAGCTCTGTCGCGTGCTGAGATTGCCTTCTGGTCCAGGCACAGGCAGTGTGTTCGTGCGATCAATGTTGGGGCTTGATTCGTCGTAGATTCCAATTTGTGTATCCAGGGCTTTAGCTGAAAACTCGGGGATGCTTGGGGGAGTGATCGAAAATGCAGGATCAACTGATCCAGGCAGAGAAGCGCTGGTTCTGTTCATGGTAGTCTCGAAAGCACGCTTTTTGGTGACTTCGAATACTTCCAGCCATTCTGTAAGCTCGCCCTGCGTTTCAGCTTGGAGCAGAATAGTCTGGCTCTTTGTTTTGACCTCAAAACAGAAACGTCTATCCTCGGCAACTGCTGGCTTTGCGTTGCAGAGCAAAACTCCGATTTCGTCACCTTGTAGGACTCCCAAAGGTCCGGGTATCAGCCAGCCAAAGATGCCATCACGACAGTAGTACCACCTCCTGATCCAAGTATGTCTTGCTGGCTTTCCTTGGAGGACTCGGAGAAATAACCATCCCTGCTTTTCGGACACAACAGTGGCGCCCTCCTCAAGGCGCATGGTAACAGGGCCACGACTACCGAGAAAGGGGACAGTAGAAGTACTGTAATCTTCAAGCTCGCGGGATGGCTTAAATCCTGCGAGGGCGTTTTCTCCAATTTCTCTTCTGGCAGATTGCAACTCCCGTCTAAAGACCATCTCGGACGCTCCCATTTCATTTGACCAGCCCTGGATACGCTCCATCTCCTGGTTCCAGCGGCTGGTATCGCCAGCACCTTCTCGAGTACGTCTCAACTGGTTCCATCGCTCGCTGGAAATCTTAACCAGCAGTTTGTCCATGCTGAATCGCAGCTGAGGTGCAAGTTGGCAGTAGTCCATCGATGCTTTGAGGTAAGACTTTCGTGTCTCGAATACGGCAAACGCATCTTCACGCAAAGCTGATGGCTCCTTTGTTTTGGATTGACTGACATATCGAGCGAGAGTCGAGTCGAAGGTTCGCTGTGCCTGTTCCATAGCCCTCCTGCACTCCTTGAAATTCCTAAGGTCACCCATGATAAACTGTCGGATAGGATCGACAACTGAACCGTCCATCTTCTTCATTGTGCTAATCATCTGAATCCAATACTCGCGCCATCCATCACCCACTCTCTTCAAAGCCAGAAACGTATAATCATTGTCGACAACACCATCGGACACCGAGGGCATCGTTTTGACAAGAAAGGTATTGATCGTCTCCTCAAGGGCGAGGATATCGTGCAGGAGCTTCGAGGTCGACTGGGCATATCCATTAAGCCATTTCTCGATAGCATCAACTTGATCGCCAAAGTTGGCAGCGGTTACTCGAAAGGTTGGGGAGTCGAGAGCTGCTTCATTGAGGCCGACGGGGATGGCGCGGCCAGCTTGGTTGGCCGCAGCTGGCGGAGAGTCAGGTTGTGATTCGGGCATTATAAGAAATAATTATGTTTGATCGCCTGACGACAGCTTCAGTTGCCACTGAGCTGCAGTCTTTATGGCGCAGGGAAGAAGAAAAAATTATATGACGGTAAGAAGATGAGAATGGATGGATGGAATGATGTTGACAGTCATTGTAATGTAAGGTCAGGGACCTGAAGGTTGCGTTGACGTAGCACACCCATGTCATGCTGCGCTACGGAGACGCTGCGCCCATCTGCGAACCCCCACACGGCGCCTAGGTCAGACCGTCAGAACCACCGGAAACGGGTCTGGATAGAATACGCGGACTCGATACGATAGGTAACCTGGCTAGCCTCGTTTTCCATGAACTGTATTCCCCTGAACTTACTGTTCTACCAGGAGAGGGAATGCCAGTAATTCAAGCCACCACATACGCGAGATCACCTCAAATGGAACTTGGCATTTCACATTTACATCCACATCCGAAATGGCCATACAAGCGACTTGTATTTTGTTGACTCGATGTGTCGTGCCTGCTCATAACTATATGTCTCGAGAGAGAAGCCTTGCAGCCATCTCACACCGACTCTACCCAAATACTAACAAATCTTCAGGCCGGGCATTGCTCTGCCCATTCTGGCCCTCACGATCTTTTAGTCGCCGTGCCGCCGCTATCCTTCAATTTTAATGGTTGGGCCTACCAGCCGTTAGACCTGACATTCTGGTTTCTTGAGGTGCAGGAATTGGAGGGCTCTGTGTACCTCTATTCCCGTCGATCATAACTCAAGCCGTCATCATTGTGCGAAGCGGACTGGGTCGCGATGCCTGGCGGGAAGAATGGAGAGGCGAGAGACTGTCCCTCTCCACCAAGCGCTGTTGGGCGATTGACATCGGCGCGGCATCGGTCGACCTCTGCGCCTCGGGGCGCATGGCACTGTTGTTGTACGTGGACGGATGAACTTGAGTCGATCCCTCGCTGGTCACGAGGGGATCTGCTGGTCAATCTAGTTTTCCGTTAGACTCTAGACGCTTGTTTCATTCATGGTATTGTCAACTCACCGTCGTAGTACTCATCATCGTCGCTCACTTCAGCAAGCTGCTCGAAGTTGACCTTGTATCGGAGAATACCGCCGATGCCACCGAAACCCTTGACAAACTGGTTGCCCTCGGTGGATCGATCAGAAACGAACTCAAGCGTGGTACCGAAGTCCTTGTAATGCTCAGCAATCCATTCAAGGAAGGACTCCTGAGAAACGATCTCCATCTCCTGGCCAGTCTCCTTGTCGAGGAACTTGTCACGGTTGCTCTGCTCCTGCTGCTTGGTGGTGTGGAGGACGATATCGCTGCCATTGCTGTCCCTGAGGACCCAGCGGGTGATTTCGAGGTTCTCAAAGACGATGAGAGTCTCGACAGCACCGAGCTCAAGGGCCTTGAGGGTATCATCAATACTGTAGCAGACCTTGCCGGTATCTTGGCTAATTTCCTCGAAGTACTTTCCAATGAGCTTCTTCTCCTGGATGAACTTGACGTTGCCAAGGGTCTCGGAAGACAGCTCGATGGCCTGGTTGAAACCGTTCTCACCACCGTAAGAAACATCCACAACCTTAATAACCTTGGTCGCCAGACGGTTATCAAACAAGTCGGAGGCGTTAAGGTCGTTCTTGAAATCGGCGGAACCAGCAAGGATAAGACCAGCAACGTTGACCTTGTCGGCCGTGATGAAGTTCTGGACAGCCAACTCGGCAACCTTTCGGACGTAGTTGTGACGCTTTTCCTCTCGCAGACGAGCAAAACGGAGAGCGGACTGACCACCACGGCCGTGCTTCTTGGGAAGATCGACAGAGAACTTGTGGACAATCTCACGGGTGTTTCCACTCAGAGTAGCGAACAGGGCACCGTTACCATCCATGATGATAAAGCCGAACTTCTGGTCGGACTCGAGCAGCTCAGCCAGAGCCTCAGTGTGGAACTTGTTGTCGCACAGGTAAAGGGAGGTGTTGATGGGCTTGAAGGGCTCGAAATCGATGTTGACCTTTCGCTCCTTTCCTTCCTGGGTCAAGATTTCACCACAGTAGACGACCAGACCATTCGGGGGGACCTTGTTGTACAGCTTGAGACGCTGTTGGGTCGAGGTAATGGCGGACAGGACGGACTGTCGGTTGACTCGAGACTTGATGTTGGAGGCGGTACCCTGGAACATTGTTAGTGTCGCTGCAGCGGGATTTCGTTCAGGTGAGGAAACCGTACGTATTCTTCAGCCAACATCTTGGCAGCTCGAGAGACTTGATCCTTGGGAGCTGAAGGGCATACGGTTAGTGCGTTGTTTCGAGGTCGAGGTCGAAGAACATGACGGCTTACGGATGATGAGCGAAATCATTGAGGTTCCATTTCCTCTGGCAGCTTCAAGACGCTTGATGAGCTTCTTGACCTTCCAGATCTCAATCTATTGTGGACGTGGTCAGCCATTGTTGTTGTTTTCTTGCATTTGAAGGATGATGGCAGAGTCTTTAATTTCTCGATCGCGGGGCAAACACCACACAAGAAGCGAAAAGAAGAGGGGCAGTGACAGTGAAACTTACGTTCTTCTCGGCCTCGTTCGCCTGAGCGTCACTCATTTTGGCGGTTAGGACTTGTCTCCGACCTTTTTGCGAGTGTTTGCTTTTCTTTGGTAAGGTTTATGCCTCGCAAGCTAGGAGTCGTTGAACTATTAAGTCTGGACTCTGGAGCCTGAAGATCTCCCAAAAGTTGGATGTTAGAGCCAGATTTTTTTCGCACAAGGAGCGATGACCTAACGTAGAGACCAGCACCCACAGGCAGCCAATCCACTTTGATCATCTGCTGAACCGGTAGCCACTCACCTGCTGAGTTTCACGGGGCTAGGTACTAACAGTACCTGTAGGTACACTCAGGAACGAGGCTGGGTTAGTGGGTAAGGTAGTAGGTAGTTTGGCTACGTAACCTTGATTTTGCTTAACACGCTTAATATTTCCAGGTACCCTGACCATGGTTGTGTTGGATTTATTGATACCCGAGTGGGTCCCATAATCAATGCTGACTGATATCTAGGTCTGAATCATGGCCTGACCTATAAACTATTTATACAGCCATTCATGAATATGATAGGATTAGGTACTGATTCATTCAAACATTATTCACAACATAACTCACTTATCAAAGTTTACGAGAAATCCCTTAGTACCTAAACAATATTGACGACATTAGTACTTGTCGAGTTAAACGAGAGTGGTTATACCACAGCAACAATAAGCTGTCACTGAATCACCGACTGCCATGATGACAATACAGTTGGTTTATCAACATCAAAAGTAGACATTACATTATATCTCTCTGCCTTTGGTGGCCGACATTTTTTTAACTCCTGATCTTTCCTTAACAAATAAGTATTAGCGGAGATTCTCGCAATAAGAAACTCTGGTTTAACAGGCACTTTGCTATGGATCTATCGGCTTTCTTCTTAGTCAAGTGTACGCAATAACTCAACAATGCTTATATCCGTCTTTCCCTCTCAATTCGTTCTCTTCTGACCTTATTAATCTCTCGTATTGATTTAATAAGATCAAGGATAAAGCCGATAAACACTATTCCAGCCGCTGCTGGCACAGCAAATTGATAAAAGAAAAAGACAAGCACAATAAATCCTGCCGACAAGAATAGAATAATGCAAATGGCGGCATATGTCGCCCCTTTAGCACTTCTCAGGGCTACATCAAGAGTGTCCGTTGACCGTTCAGAATGGGAAGGGAACTGATCATTGTTAGTCACCCTATGGCCAGCTGGAGAATGTCAGAGAGGATTGCACACTACTTACTATTTTGCCTTCTTCAATCTCCAATGTGTTGGTTCTTCTCAGTGCCATCCATCTTGTCATTGAGTCGACCCTTGTACCGAAACCGCCATTGCCAGAGAGATCGGGCTGACTGTAAGATGCAGAAGCCATTGGCATCAACGAGTTCCCACAAGACTCTGGCATATCCCCATGGATGATGCCTGTTTGTTTCCCCTGCGTCCTCTGCAGTAGACCTCGATTTGGCAAGGCAGCAGAGTCTTCCATTAAAGGGGGGCTTTGTACCGAAGCAGGCTGCTTCTTTATCTCTGTTTCGATCTCTATTGCTCGGAAGTTTTTGATAGCTACAAATAATCAGTGGTTGATCGGATGGTACTAAGTTGTATACTTACTGCCAACTTCGAGAGCAGTCAGAGCGATGACTATCAGCAAGAGCATGGGCAAAATCTGACCGAAAGTCGCAGAAAAGAGCGGTTTGGTGTCAACACCTTGATAAAAGAGGCCAATAACCAACGTGTATAAAGCCACACAGAACGTGCAAATGGCAATCAACAACTCTAACAGAACAGATCCGACTATCTCTGTAAGAACCGGTGGCACAACGATGTGCAAAGCCTTCCAAAAGCTATCTTGTTGCTCCAATATCGTAGCATTCTTGCGATTGTCCCGCCGGATCTTGTCTTGCCGGCGTTCAGAGAAGGTTTGAAGATCTGATTGGCCTTGATGGCCAGAGTAAATCCAGCGCAATATTATGTTCTTCGATGCTCTGCTCTCCATAGTGTATCGGAGTGAGTTATCTAGCCTGATCGATCGGAAAGCGTTCCAGTAGACAAATATCAATAGAACAGCTATCCCGAAGGATCTGGGGACCACGTAATTTAGACGAGGTTGTGTAGGATAGTGAAGTCCGCAAAGGAACAGCATATCGCGTGGCTCGGATACTGTAAGGAACTGGAGAATAAAGGTCGCTCCAAGAAGTCCCATCAACAACACCATGAGGGCACCACGCAAGATGGCTTGCTTGGGGTGTTTTCGGAAGTAGGATTTGAGGACCAGAAGGGTGCACAGATGAACACCTGACGATAGATACGCCAACTGGGCGCCGATGTAGAAGGAAAAGTTAGAGACACTGCAGACCTGAGCGTACATGGCGATGAGATAACACAGCCCAACAGCTAACATCTGGTCACTCAATGCAAGAAGAAGAGACTGGTATCCAAGATTGCTAGGCGCATCACTGGCCGGCTTTCTAACACCGACCCAGTGGAGGATTTTCTCATCGACGCGCATATACTGTTGCTTGGGGATTCCTCGCTTCAACACGGCCATTATGGCCACAATCACTGATATGGCGGCTGTGATGACGAATGATAAGACGACCTGTGATAAACTTGTGAGCTTGTAGCCTGATACATGGCGCAATGGCAGACCTTACCCCGATTCCATTCATATCAGGGTCTTCCACAGTCTCGGCGGGAGCATCGCATTGTAGTCTGCCATTGCAGAAGCTCATCGTGGCAAGATATGATCATTGAGATGGATGAGGAGAAGTTTATTTCAGCTATTGTGAGTACCTAGGTAGGTATGGAGAGTAGAGTTGCAACAGCAAAAGCCTAGCGGCCCTGATATTGCTGATCATCACTTGAGACCTTCCAGCCCTGTCCTTGTTTTGTACCAGATGTAGTGCAATTGCTGACAACCTAGCCACAGCAACCCAATCCTCAGGGCGTCATAAGAATTGGCCCCCGGAGCATAAGAGACGAAATAATTTGATCACCTTATGCCAGGTTAGGCCAGCATTTAGGCTACTTTGTTTCTGTAGCCTAAGTCTTGGAGGACATTTCTTGTGACACCCGCCTGCCAATACAGTTTCTATGTCATACTGCAGTACTTTTCAAGGAGCACGGATCTTCTATAGTTTCAATTGGCCAGGCGACTGTTTGTCTAGGTACCTAGGTAGTTGGGGGCCAGAATAGGAATTAGGAAGGATTCAGCTTCCAGATAACTAATGGTAATGTCGGCCACTCTGTATTTATTCATCAATAAACTTGTTTTTCGCATCTGTTGCAGAGTCATCCATCGATTCGTATTCAATGTCTTGCCTGCGGCTAGTCTGAGTTCTTACATCCATCATCCATACCAACGTCTGATCCTGTAGGGCTATTTTAAGCTTAATGGCCGCCAAGTAGATAAATCCCCGATGCTCGCCTGCAGAAGCTGCAATAGGTAACTCAAGGCTGGAAAGCTGCCTTATTTCCATGGGGAAATATGTACGGATGAACTGGTTGATTGCTGACCTTGATTGCATCTATTTATTGGCGGTTCATTTATCTCAGTAAAGTAGCAATGTAGAAAAGAAGTCTATGGAATGGTTTATATCTACCTGGTGGTAGATGATATTCTCGGACCACACCTTGTGTGATTTTGAAGCTCAAAGTACCCCATGTGCTTAGAATAAACGTACTAGTAGTATCTTTTGAATTGGTACGGACATAGAGTCCGAGTTGAATCCTACCATCGCTTGGCCTTCAGTGTAGCACATTGCTTTTGTGGGATTATTGGTTAATGTTAGAACGAACACGTCCTCTGACGCTTTGTACACCAAAATAAAGTAGCCTCGGCCTCCAACTTCAGTCTGCTTAAAGAGACCAAATTATTTTGTCTTCTACCTCCGGCGGCCGGTAACATTTTCCCCACCACCTCCACGCGCTAGTCTACCGCCGTAGCTCGGCCATGGATGCGACGTCAATCACTATCATCAACTACCAAGATCCAATTCCACAACATTTGAAGACCACCGAACTCCACCAAGTCTTCCCGTACAGACGAACAGAAGCCTATTACCATCACAAACATGGATTCAGGGCCAACGGAACTTGCGGCCACCGTTCAGGCCGCAAGCATTGAACACAACCCCGACCCTGCACTCGACGCCAACCCATCAACAGCCGCTGAGAGAAGACAACCCGTAACTCTCGAGCACGACCTTGGTATCGACGACGATGATGACGAGGAAGACATCCCTTACAGTGTGCTCCGACCCGCTCCTCGGCATTCCAACCTCCCTCCTCTACCAGACCTGCGCTTCGAGCAGAGTTACCTGCGAAGCATCTCAAAGGCCGATACTTGGTGGAAGGTGGCGCTCATAACAACAAGAGACCAGGTACATACCTATGGACCGAATACTCGAGTTACCTACATTTTCTAACGCGGTCGGCAGATCTTGATGCCCTTGACACAGGGTCTAGTGTACAATTTATTCCTCTGCGGCTGGCAACATTGGAATAGAAATGCTCGACTCCACGGCAACACGTTAGGTGCGCGAGTAAGACGCTGGTGGTGGGGAGTTAACAATTGTAAGATAAACAGATCCTCCATGGTCCCTGAGGTAAAATGCTAACAACGAGATAGGGAAGATACCTACGCATAGCAAGCGGGCTTGAAAAAAATGACGAAAGGCATGCAAATGGCACATATAGTTTCTCAAGGACAAGGACGAGTATATGTTGACTAGGTATATCCGTTCACACTAACTATCACCATGTCGTTCGAGTATCAGAAGAATTGGCTGCTCGGAGCATACGAGATGATATATCTAGTCTCCTCATGCTAGCTTAGACTAGCATTTAAGCTACTTTATTTTGGTGCCTGAAGCCTTGGAAGATATTTCTACTGCTGTACAGTAGCATGTCCATTCCCGAACAACGACGATCCCAGGTGTGTTGTTCTCTGTCTGGCATTGCTGTAGTATGGTCCTAAATAATACGGGTACCAGCAAATCCTCATACCTTCAATGCCTTGTGATCCCGCAATTCTATCCCGCCATGATGCCGGCCTTTACTATAATAATTCTATGCCATATTATTTCATCTGTTCCTTTAAACTCCAACAAAAATCAAAGTACGATCTGTCACACAATCCGCTCTCACTGGTGGTTTGCGCTGACATCGAGCGGTCGGGGAGCCGGTTGCGCATGCGTCTTTTCTGGGCTCCCTCTAAAAGCCAAAGATGTCGCATGAATAGTTCCCGGTGTCGAATTCTTGCGTTCAGCAAAATCGGGGTCTGGAATGGGAGATTGTTGCGCTGTAGGTTGAGCTTCCTTACTAGGAGTAGCTGCCGGCGCATCCTCCATCTCAACCGTTTCTCCTGAAGGCCGGGATTCTTCAGCCCCCTTGTCGGAGCTTGGCGTTGGCAGTTTGTTCCCAGCCTGTACAGTGGGCTCCAGGACATTCCGCAGTTTGGGTGGTGTGACTGAAAGCTTCACAACCAGGCTTTGGTTTTGCTCGTCCAGATCATCGTCAGCCATGGCTTCATCCTCGTCAAGCTCATCTTCTTCGTCCGATTCCTCAGGAACGTGCTCGTCAACGTCCTCTTCATCGTCTCCAAATTCAGCCTCGCTCTCTTCCTCAGAGTCACCGTCGGCATTATGCCGAGAAGTCTTCTTGGGTTCAGTCCAGCCGCTTGTACCGTGGTTCACGGCGGCCGATCTTCGAGGTCGTCCTGTTGGACCAACAGACGTCTCCTTCTCCACTTCGGAAGTGTCTCCTTGCACGCTACCAGGGGCACTGCTTCCAGTTGTAGGGTTGAGGCGAGTTGGTGCCTTGATCTGCCGGCCGCTGGCGGTGGTGAGCGGACCAGTTTCAACCGGAGTATTGGTTCCAGTGTTGCGAGTAGACCTTCGAGTGGTCGAGTCGGTCGTAAAGACATCTTCGTCGTCTGAATACGTATACTTCATCTTCTTGCCCCTGGTACGGCCCTCATAGAGTGAAAACCCTGGCTCGGGCCGCTTGAACTGTTCCTTGCGCATCTGCCGATAATCGCGACGCTTTCGTTTCTACAGGTTGTATTAGTATTATGCACGGCAGTTGAGCCTGGGTGAATCCATCTTGGTCTCCAGAGCAGAGAATAGGGGGGGGGGGGG
>NW_022158132.1:0-10188 GCF_003316985.1 Fusarium coffeatum
CAAAATTGTGTACTGGTTGGTTAGAAATGGTCATTAGCTTAGTTATTGTATAGTCTTTTGCTTAGTAGTATAGGGTAACCTAGGGTTTTTTTTTTTATCTACTTAATAATACTTATCCTATATTCTAAAAGCTACCTAGTATTATCTTATAATCTCCTACTATCTGATCAGATATATACCTTACTAGCTAAAGAGTCTTAGTTTAATTGTTTTGCTAGAAATAGAATTCTCCTTAGTATAATAGTTTATTTTGTTCTTTCTACCTAAAATGAAGATTGACGATTTTTTTGTATCCTGCTGAGTGCTATGACTAAGAGTGGGACTAGTCCTAAATCCGCTAAGCGTCTCGGATTTCGGTCCCACTCTAACCTTATTGTGGCTAGCCTAGAACATGGGTCAACCCCATCAAAATTCAACTAAGAAATAACATAACATAAGTTTATAGAGGCTACAGATGAGATAATTAGATTCTGAAAGCTGCATTTAAATGATCAGATACTACGATACTATATATCAGAATCTTACGCTGTTGCGACACTGGGAACACGTTAATCTAGAAAAGGTCATCAGCTCAGTTAAAAAAAGGTAAACAGCTCGTGCATATCTTAGCGCCGCACTAAACTCCCATACAAAGAAATGGTCATCAGCCCTGATGACCATTACAATAAGTGGTAGGGTAAGACACAGGACATTAATATTCCTTTAAGTCGTTCTGTCTGGCCATCCGATGCAAAGTTTCAATCATCTGTTTCAGGTGCTTGGTTACCTCATCGTCTTCGTACCCGTATGAACGTTTCTGTGGCATCCCACCATTTATTTTTATAGGTCGTAACCTGCTTCCAGGTACTTGGTGTAGTTGGAAGGTTGATGTGCAGTACGGGTTGGGAATGTAATATCCTCCTGTAACTTCAGAGTCCACACTGACCCTATGCAGATCTAAATTCAGCCTACAAAAGACCGCCGACGTCCGTGTAATTCCAAGGTTCCAAACATCAGATACGGTGCTCCTTTCCTTTTCATCAGATGTGTGTAAGATAATGCGCTGATCAGTGATTTCTGGTGAGAACCTGTCCTCAAAAATGAAAGAACGAGCGTCATAATCACCACCGCCATATCTCACGATACGGAGAAATAGATGCAAAGGCCCATATCTTGGGGGAGGCTTCTTTGTTCCATCGTCTGCATAGTAGAGATACTCGAGGTCGGACCCTAAGAGCACCATGTCATAATCCTTCGCACTGCCACCGCACTTTTCGGCGAACCGATTCCAAAAGTCTTCATCCCGATATTTAGAAGGAATTATAGATTCCCAAACTCTACTATGTCTGTTTAGCGCCTGCCGCTCAGTAGGAAGAAATACTCTGATCCCTTTTGAGGCTAGTTGAGCACGAGCGATGCTTTTGAGATCGAGATATCTTCCGATACGATCTTTCAACTCTTGTGGCAGCTTCACCAGGGAGCTTTCAGCCATGTCTTACACGAGCGAGCTTCTGTATTCCACAGTAACATAATAAATCTACACAATTATATAGGATAATGTGGCACTTTAATAGAAACTGAAAGTTCATAATACGATAATATCCGTCCCAGAATTGACCTCTTTGTAGTTCTGTCCGATTTTGGAGCACATTGGACATTGGATATTAGATATCTCTTGGGTAAAATCCACCAGTCTGCGCCGGGTCCCTGGTTTTAAAAATAAGATGGGGTTTGTAAAGATAAGTGCTTAGCCGGTCAAAGATGTACATCGGTACTTGTGATAAATAAGAGTCCCATAATGACCAAGAAGTATAAACAGATAGATAAGGTTAAAAGGGCCAAGCTCTGCTATAGGGTAGGGTAGGGTACCACGATGGTTTGGTGATTTGCTGCTGATTATAAATAATAATAGCCGCTGGATAGCTACTATATTCGATACAGGTCTAACCCATTGCTAACACCCAGGCATCTCTGCAACGCCCCCATTTGATCGAAAATCATCATTAAACATTGAAGCGCCTCACACAATCATCCGTGGACCTCTCCAACTGCCCAATCGCCGTGCCTAGTACTACAGTCCCAGATAAACTCTGGCAGAGTTGATTTTATCGACCCACTTTAAACCTAGCAGGGTTGATTATTGCCGGGGTGCAGAGTTGATATGACATTAGTGCTGATCGGAACAGGAGTTTAGCCAGAGCGCGACGCGTCCTTTTGCGTAAAGTGCTACAGGCGATTAATTAAACTACTAGATGGTCTCGTTGTCGATCAAAATACAATATGAGACCTGGAATTACTTATTGACGGCCATGTCGATTATCTCCATGTTTCATCGCAAGGATATTTCATGGTTTCATATGAGTTAGGTAAGGAAGTGCAGATATTAGGGTTGGAATGAAACTGTCTGGCTGATGAAAAAAGCTGCACTAATGCCTCCTACTAGCTGCCGCAAACAAAAATGAGCTTGAGCCTTGTCAACAGCGACAATTCATGTCTTTCGTTTCCAGTTGCACAGTCCTCCTTTAATTACTCACCCTACACCTTCACGTTACTTGACCTTCCAAGTGACCGGAACGGTTAGTGGCTCTACATCCGAAGCCTTCCGAGGCTGTGGTAGTACCACGGTGTGATTGTGTGGAGAGCGAGTATTTTGAGGTTGATCCGGAAGCTAGACCGACGGAACCATCTGATCAGGAAGTTGCCATCAAGGACTTCTTTACTAATCGCTCCTTGATCGTCCAAAAGGATGCCAATATGATGGAGCAGCCAGATCAGTTCATGCAACCGTCTCCTTGGCTCGACCGGCTCGGCTGTGTAACACATCTCCAGGGCTTTGCCGATAAGAAGGACTTTCTGCGTGGGCTCATCTCTCTGGATTTAGATCTAAGTCCGGAAGGCTTGAATGAATCATACGATTTTATCTATCTTATGGTCTTTAAAGTACTTGATCAGTTAATCTGGGAAGCCCAGGGGCTTATCTATCGGCAAGAGGTTCCTCTTAATGCCAGATTTGAGGTTGCAAGATATGATATAAACACGGCCAGCCGGAAACCATTCAATTTCCGTCACAAGCAAGAGACGAAGCGAAGGTATGCGAGCATACTCAAGCAGCTTATCGTCTATACTCTTCGTTGCCTCGACCTTGAAGATCCAACCGAGAGGCCACCGTTTAAAGTCAGCCGTCAGCAACAGAAGGCATACGAAGACCTGATGGCAGTTGGTGATGAATTGGAAGACCAGTGGAAGGCGGCGCGAGGGCAATTACCTGATCAGGTACTTACGCAGCTGATGGAAGGGCTAAAGCGAGAGACTTTGAGGTTATTCATGACCATTCTTCGTCAGCAGACTAAAGACTCTGAACATGAGAGCATCATGGTCTCTTTTCTCTCTGTCCTCAGCATTGCACCGGATGGGTCATGGTACAGCTACGATACGGTTACGCCGTGGCTCTCCGGACTTGTATCTATCTCTCGTCTACTCATTCTAAGAGAGGCCCATCTGATCAGATGGAATGCCATCGAAGCGGGCGTTGCCAGTGGTCTCAGCACCGAAGAAGCTGAGCTGAATGCCCCGGGCATCTTGAACCTTGTGGAACGCCGGACATCACAATGCATGCTCAGCAGCACGCCAGGGGCCGAAGCCATGGCGATGCAGTATGTATTGCGACTTCGCAGTTACGGGATAGCTGCCAAGGGTAATACAGCGGCCCCCGGGTTTATCAGCTGGGATAACCTCGACCTTGTATTCAAAGGTAACAGGCTTCCGCTGCCCAACCTAGCACAGCTGCTGCAGTCTTCTCTTATCGCCGCCAGAAAAGTCTTATTTCAGGGCCTTCTTTTTCAAAAGGACTATTCTGTCCTTGATGAGCAGCCAGTTACTATCCCCGCTATACCGTGGGGCAAGCTGCAGGATAACGCAAACGACGATGCGCTTGGCTATTTTGTGGCCGATAGTCTTTGCCAAGCAGCCGGCGAAAAGTCAAGGATCTGGCTGATCTTGCTCATCTGGAACAGTCCCGAGCTGAGAGCCAAGTGGTATTCAAATTCCACCACAGCAAGCGCACCGCCAAGCATCCCAGTCCTTTCCAGGTATCTAGGACTAGTTGATCAGTTACTCGAGCACTTGCTTTTTCTTATCCATCTCTCTGCCGGCCTACTCAAGTATTACTATATGAAACGCACTGCGTTTCCAGTACCGTACTTATGAAATTAGAAAACCTAAAACACGAAACGCGTCGCGTTTCCGTCAGCTGACCCTTGTCAAGTTGTTGAACTTAATCACTCCAGATTCAAAAAAACGGCATGGTTTTGCTATTGCTTGCTGAATCTGACATACCTATTCTCTTCGTAAAGCGTCTCCTCGATATTTTCCGTTTCATCCAATGTTATATACTTTTCCGAGCTTAGTCATAATGGACCCCTTACCTGTTCAGGAGCAAAGTACTCATCCCATTTTATCCCCAGCAAAGGTGCAGAAGCTCGAAACGCCCGGCCTTTGTTACGATTCGCCAGAACAAGCTATCGGATTTCCATAAAAAGTTGTAAGTTCGTAAAGCTTAATTACGGGAAGACGATAGAAAGCTTAACCGGGCTTATACTGGGCATTATATAATCCAGACTAAATATTGCAAGTGCAGAAAGATACCAAAGGCTATATCCGATGGACCAGGGAACTTATTAATTGATCAGTGTAATTTAGCCAATCTAGCAGAATATTGCTTCATTGCGTCATTTATTATCGATATAGACTACTACTACTACAAATTGGGTCACAGCCATCCGCTAACCAGCTAAAAGACTTTCAATATCCCCATAGTACCGCGTCCGCTTCATGCCACAAAACCCGCCCTAGACTTTTGGTGATGCTGCCTAAGCTCTTCCATATTCTCAGGATCTGATTCATCCTCCAAGCAATCATACATTTGAAAGTTGGTGATATTGAAACCAAGTATTTTGTCGAACACACTTTGCCAAGTTCGCTCGTCAGGTAGCTTAATGCTTGTGAAACTGATGTCTTTCAACGTTTTCTGATGGTTACAGACAAGATTCTTCAGGTCGGTGGCTGTGCAGGTCACCATAGATAAGCTGAGCGTCTGTAACTTTGGGATCCAAAGGCCGGTAATAATACCAGCACGGCTATGGAGAGATGACTTGCCATACACGTCAAGACTGAAGTCTGTTAAGCCTGGTAAGTAGGCCAGAAAATCATGAAGTCGATTTTGGGTGAATACGTTATTGATAACGAGGTGGAGCCGGCGTAGACTTTCGATACGGAACAGCAAGAGCGGAAGCTGATCTAGACGGAGACTGAAGACGTCTTCCGTACAATAGCCGGTATGAATGTCAAGATGCTCGATCTTGGTTTCACGAACGATTTCTGGGGCAAGTATTATACCAAGAAGACGAGTGATGAAATCATCGCTCGCAGCGGGTCCTGTCGGAGACCTTTGTAATTTGACCCCAAAACTTTCTGCCAGACGAGATGGGCTCCAAGGAGGACTTTCGTCGTCGAAAGAAATCTTTTTGCAATTTTTTAGTTGTGGCATGGCGTTAAACAGGCATTCGTAGGCATGTCCGCTTGTCATAAGTGTTCCCTGATGTTCAAAATACATCCGGTGGGTGTTTTCTACCAAGCAAGACGAAATCTTATCATCTAATGGCCGGGACAAAAGACCTATCCTTTACTAGCTGTATGGACTTCCAGGGCCTGATCAACTACAAAAAGGACCGGCAGGCAAGATTCCTGAGCTGCTTCTACTGTCATGTATCACAAGAGCTCTGCCGTGACGGCTACAGGACAAAGGGTGCGTCATGCTGGCGGTGGAAGCATACGGTAATCCCTGACATTTATTGTTTGCGTCGGCTGGCAACCGACGATTAAGTTTGTATGGGAAATTTTGTGGCGCTAACAGGACATGGGTCGCGCGACGATTAAAATGAACGTCTACCGACGATTAGTTTCTTTGGCGCTATGGTCATCGGGGTAAGTTAAAAGTGAGTACGAATATGCAGTAAATGATTGTGAGTTGATTGATACTAATATTAGTATATAAATATATAGTTTTCGTTAATGAACTGCGTATTCACTTCTAGACTTTTTTCTTCGATGGTTGTTGGGCGACAGGGTTTGTGAACATGGATGAGACCGCCACGACGAATCAGAGTACGTTCTTCACTTATAGAGTTCAGCAGCGTCTCATCGTGTTCAGGTCACATTCAGCTGGAACTGTTGATATAAAATAAAGGGGTTTAGGGAAAGTATTTAGTACTGCGCTGTAGACAATAAAATTTAGAGTGTAAAGTAAGACTTTAATCTTTTCAAGTTTTTTTTTTGCAATGGAGTACTTTATATATAATCCAGAACTACAGCTTCTCTGCTGCCGCTCATGCCGGACTATGGTTACACGAAAACAAATTAGGGTGCATCTTCGTAGTGAACCACATCATCTTACTATCGAGGCGATCAAGGATGCACAAGAATGGGCATCTAAGCACAAAATCTTTGACAGTCAGCAAGAGGTTCACAATAATCTACCACCCAGGCCCGACAATGCACCACCAATTACAGCTTTGGGGCCGCCAGGTACAGGAGGTATTCGGTGCGAGTTTGTCCCAGAGCATAGTACCTGCCAGCCCGATTGCCCATACGTAGGCAAAGATCTGAGGCGAATTCGAGAACATCTCGGGGTCAAGCATCATTGGAGCTTAGACCTCAAGGGAGGGCGTCGCTCAGCTGCTGTGGCAGAGCAGGAGAGGAGCAATAGTCCATGGAGGACGGGGGTCTACTATCAGCGGCTGTTCCTTAGGGGGCCGGGAAGTGAACTATTCGAAGTGGCAAGGGGACTGAATCTCGAACAATCAAGTGTTCAAGATCGTGAGTCACAAGTCAGACTTCAGCAAGCCATCCACGCATTCCAAAGTAAGGGCAAAGATATTCGAAGCCGAGAGGCGGAGCGGATTGAGGCGGAGAATGATGTCACTGCACCGAACCCGTGGCTTCGTCGGCTGGGTTCTGCTCTCCATCTCAAGGACTTTAGTGGGAAAAAGGACTTCTTGAGAGACTTAATTGCCATGGATGGAGCTTCTGATGAATTCTCTTTAACGCGTGGGAAGATCCAACAATCCACATCGCAGCGTGAGAAATCTTTCAACGAACTAGCCCTGAATTGGAACAAAACCAGATGCGCGCCATCGAAAAGGTAGATGTGCGGGCATTCGTTTATTGTAGCGTATCTAGCGCATCTCGTTAGCAGACTGTGCATACGACGAAGAATATTTCTTGCCCTCGGATCTCTCGACTGAGTCGCTGCTGCTCCTTGTCCTTATAAAGCCTTTTGCCAATCCACGTTTTAGGTTTAAAGATGTTTCTCTTGAACTCGCCAATAGCGATGGTACGAGTCCCCCAGCGAATTCTCGAATCAACAATAACCCCACCACGGTCAGGAGGACTTTTGCCGAGATGATGAACGGATCCAAAACGCCGAAATTTGGAAAAGACAGGTGCTACAATTTCTACTTGAAACCATGTTGTCACGTCATCTTCATTCGCCAGAACCCATTTGCTTCTCGCATTTGGATGAACAGACTGCTCCCCACGTCTCCATACATCATCACGATCTTCAGGCACAAATGCTGACCAACAATCGGGATCAATCGTGCCGTCGGGGAGAGGTGTAGTATGAATGTTAAGTTGGCCGTCGGTGATTGTTTTATAGCGTTCTGCCCAAGCTTTGTTGGTGTCTGATTTCTCATTTTTGTTTTCCGCCAGGTTGAAGGGATGTTGCAGAAGTATATCCATGTTTTCCATCTTGATCGTGAAGTCAGATTAGTAGAAGACAATTGATAATGACGGGCAAGTACTTGTCAAGAAGGCCCTTATTTATAAAATACTTGTATACATGCCGACTATCCACTTGAGCTGAGATAACTCATTTGTTGTCGGCTGCAAGGTTTGATTTGCTTGCCAATGAAATGTCAAGTGGCCTTGAAAGCGGCCTGCTACTATCGCATTCTATGAGATTGCAAGCAAATCAGAGACTGCTGGTCAAGGTTCTCCTCCTGTGAGGAATAATGCAGCAGAAGGAACCGCGGTCTGCCCGCGGTAGCGCATAAATGTAGGACTCTTACCAGGTTAGCATCGCTATACGTCACCAACGGCGGATGCTGTCAGAAAGTGGGACGGAAACCTGTCTGGCCTATCAATGTCTGCCACGTGGTCCATAGGAGTGTCCGGTGACACGGCAGCGCGTCTTGTTTTTTTGTGTGATAAGATACACATTCCAGCTCGCGGTCAGCCCGCGGTCAGCCCGCGGTCAGCCAAATGGATGGTACTGGTCTTTTCGATTTACAATCCTCGACCGGCAATGAACCGAATTTCTGGTGGAATGGCTCCCTACCAAGAGGGGCCCAGCTTTCATTCTTCGGTTCCGCAGGAGCTGACGAGGATCACCCAGCAACTGTCAGACTACCTCCGAGAAAAACAAACAGATATTTCCAGAGCCTTTGATGGGATTGACTCCGCATTACAAGCACTCGACAGATCAGAGTCCATCTCATCTACCTTCCAAGATTGTGGTTTTTACTCGTGGCTAGCATATGTCCTAGCGAGCAGGGGTGATAAACATTTGGACGAAACCTTGCGCAAAATTTCACCTGACAATCTCTCTACTATCGCTGACAATGTGTCAAAGGTGTCGGTGGAATCGTCCATAACCCAACGTGTTCAGCACACGCTCTGGGACTCTAGGCGCGCGAAAGCTCGTCGTGGTGAGTAGACTGAGCTCCTTGATCGATGTCAATTCTCTAATCTTGTAGCTCAACTGGAGCGCGTCGGCATTAGCTTCCCATCGAACGCCCGAAAGCGACCGCGCGTTCAGTCGCTTGATAACCACGACGAGCTGTCTGTCGTGACCAGGCTTCCCAACACGAACAATATGACCTCGGATACCACACAGACAGACAATGCGAACCCAGTCTCCCACCCTGCTGCTCCCCAGCCGACCGAAGAGCTTCATACACTCGATCAGGCAAGCCGACCGATATTCATCGCCGACCCGGAATGGAACTACTCGTACCCAAACGCCAGTAAAATACCGTCTGTCTTTGAGTCAGAGCTTGGTGATATAATTGTTCGCAGCGATTATACTGCTTCGATCTTCGCATCATTTCCGCGCGACCCAGCTAAATGCCGGCTCTGGCTAGATGTGGAGGCCTCGGCGGTGGTGCCCCTCGCCATGAAGCTATATGGGATACAAATCGTTGAAATGGAACAGCAGAGGGCTTTTACCCTCCCTGGCGGAGCAAGCGTGGGGATCATCGGCTCAGTGAAACTCAACAAGACCAAAGTCAGTCTTTGGGATGGATTGTTGGGAAACTTGGTTAGTACAGGAGTACGCAGTAGTCGGAAGTATTTAGACGAAGTCATGCAAGGTATCGCACTGTCAAAATGCCTAAGCATGGAAATTCATGGTCCAGCCGATAGTCCGGCCCAGATCAGTTTCGCGATGAACGAGTTTACTCTAAATGATATAATAACCAAACTCTGGCTATCTTGAATACAGTTCCGGTCTTGCTATTCACATAACATCCGAATTTCCCCTTCTGCCAGATAGGCCCACCAATCTTTCGGTACTTCCCATTGCCCCGTGCTCTTCATTGTAGTCCAGTCTTTCACCTCCGGTCCCCGAAAATAAGCTGCGCTATTTTTCCACAGCATGGTCGCTTCAGTATATACTCTTGGTTTGACCTGAGTTGCAGAATCCCACATAGATTCTACCAGATCAGCACTGGGATCCTTGGGAGCCTTGGGATCCTGGTAAAATTAGTACCGGAATGTCGACAAGCTAGATTTGGGGACTAACCATCTTGCGCAGAGGAAGAAATCGCTTGATTTTCTTCGGTTGCGAGGGTCCCAAATGATGACCGTGTTGGAGGCCGTTTGCCCCAAAAAGAGTTGTAACTCTGGCGTTGTAGATGATTGAAATGGCCTGACTAGATATCAACACCTATGACAGGTCATAAGTCACGATGTGTCATTGCAGCCCGACACATCAGGTAAGCAACAAAGTCGGGAAGTGGCTGAGCGGCAAAAATGACTAAAATGAAGTGTGACTGGGACTACTTACGGTCAGATACATAGCACGAAGCCCGCACCTTCCTTGACCGCGGTCCAAGAATAGTGGAGCTTCTAGCACCCCTGCTGTACCCGCGG